>NW_026044074.1:0-71000 GCF_937001465.1 Orcinus orca | reverse complement strand
ATTCCTCTTCCTGGTGGGAAATGAGAGTTAAATTTGCCCGTCCAGACACCTCCAGCTAGTCTCTCATTGGTTCTCCCTATTCCTGTTCATCTTCCGCAGAAATTGCAAACTGGGCCAAACAGGAGGTTAAAGGCACTGACTCTCCAAGTCGGGAGAGTGTTAGTAAAGCGTCTGGAATGTTGCACCCGAATACCAGGGGACGAGAACTGAGACATATTGGAACACGTCTCCCGATCACACGGTTGATCATAGTCTGGGTTCCACATGCATGTTTTAGCTGAAGGAACAATCCCTTAAACCTGGAGAGTTGAGACCCGTGGAATGGGTACCATGCAATATGACTTCAAAGGGTCTTCATTTGCTCACCGAACCTCTCCAATCCTATCACTGCTGCGTTTATGCCCCTATACACACGCTTGATTCTCTTTCAGAGACATAGCAATCCATAGGTTTTAAGATACTCACTAGTCAGGTACATTCTTAGGCGTTTAATATGGGGTGTTGAGTCCATTTCGTTGAGCAAGGAGTAGCTCTTGTCTATTCCATATTTGGCTTAAGGAACTTTATCTGTGCTCATTTCAATCTCTGGTTTTATGCAGCACCCCAACTCACCTTTCCCGTTAAGCCAGCATAAGTTGGTTTTCTAAATTTGAGACCCCCTTCTGTTTTGTAATCCAGTTCCTGTGTAGCCAAGTTTACATTCCGTGTGTTAGTGATATCTTATGATGTTTCTTTTTCTGAGTGACTTATTTCAGTTAGAATCATCATACCTGAATCCACTCATTATGCTGCTACGGGCCTGATGACATAGATTTCATTGCTGAGTGATATTGCATTGTACGTAAGTACCACAACTTCTTTATCCATTTTTCACTTTCTGCGATATTGAACTTGTACCGTAAACGAGGTTCTTGTAAACAGAGCCGTCCCAAACTTTGGGGTGGCTGTGTCTTTTTGATTTTAATTTCCCTAAGCTATAGGACCATAAGTGGAAGTGCCCTAGGCTCTGTTGCTTTGTTTTTTAGATGTTTCAGGAAACACCATACACTTCTCCGGAGTGGCTGTTGGCAATTTACATCCCGCCCATCAGCATAACAAGGCTCCCAGTTCTCCATGGCCTGTCCTGCCTTTCTGGATTTTACACTTTTTTCAGATGGCCCTTTGACCGGGGGGAAGTGAGACTTCATTGTAGTGCAGATTTCCTTTGCAAGCTGGCTTGGTTGGCCAAAAAGGGCGTATGCGTTTTTTCCTGAATATATTCAGGAAAAAACGCATACGCACTTTTTGGCCAAGTGCATCATTGTGGACGTTCTGCGTCTTTTCCTATGCTTTAAATGCAATTCCAATCTACCTCCTGAAATCGGTTTCCTGCAATTCTACCCCGCTTTCAAGTCCTCTTGGCAGCCTTACTTCAGTATATTTTTGGACGATAGCTGTCATTTATAACTCTGCAGGTTTGTGAATTACAGTGCCCCGAGCTCCTTTCTTCAACTCGCTTTCTTGTGAGCTGGCCGCAACACCGCAGGATTGCTTCAGGCCCTAATCTGGTTCCGGCACGGCACGCTGAGCCTTTGGTTAATTCCTCTTCCTGGTGGGAAATGAGAGTTAAATTTGCCCGTCCACACACCTCCAACTAGTCTCTCATTGATTCTCCCTATTCCTGTTCATCTTCCGCAGAAACTGCAAACTGGGCCAAACAGGAGGTTAAAGGCACTGACTCTCCAAGTCGGGAGAGTGTTAGTAAAGCGTCTGGAATGTTGCACCCGAGTACCAGGGTACGAGAACTGAGACATACTTGAACACGTCTCACGATCACATGGTTGATCATACTCAGGGTTCCACATGCATGTTTTAGCTGAAGGAAGAATCCCTTAATCCTGGAGAGTTGAGACCCTTGGAATGTGTACCATGCAATATGACTTCAAAGGGTCTTCATTTGCTCACCGAACCTCTCCAATCCTATCACTGCTGCGTTTATGCCCCTGTACACACGCTTGATTCTCTTTTGGAGACATAGCAATCCATAGGTTTTAAGATACTTACTAGTCAGGTACATTCTTAGGCGTTTAATATGGGGTGTTGAGTCCATTTCGTTGAGCAAGGAGTAGCTCTTGTCTATTCCATATTTGGTTTAAGGAACTTTATCTGTGCTCATTTCAATCTCTGGTTTTATGCAGCACCCCAACTCACCTTTCCCCTTAAGCAAGCATAAGTTGGTTTTCTAAATTTGAGACCCCCTTCTGTTTCGTAATCCAGTTCCTGTGTAGCCAAGTTTACATTCCGTGTATTAGTGATATCTTATGATGTTTCTTTTTCTGTGTGACTTATTTCAGTTAGAATCATCATACCTGAATCCACTCATTATGCTGCTACGGGCCTGATGACATAGATTTCATTGCTGAGTGATATTGCATTGTACGTAAGTACCACAACTTCTTTATCCATTTTTCACTTTCTGCGATATTGAACTTGTACCGTAAACGAGGTTCTTGTAAACAGAGCCGTCCCAAACTTTGGGGTGGCTGTGTCTTTTTGATTTTAATTTCCCTAAGCTATAGGACCATAAGTGGAAGTGCCCTAGGCTCTGTTGCTTTGTTTTTTAGATGTTTCAGGAAACACCATACACTTCTCCCGAGTGGCTGTTGGCAATTTACATCCCGCCCATCAGCATAACAAGGCTCCCAGTTCTCCATGGCCTGTCCTGCCTTTCTGGATTTTACACTTTTTTCAGATGGCCCTTTTGACCGGGAGAAGTGAGACTTCATTGTAGTGCAGATTTCCTTTGCAAGCTTGCTTGGTTGGCCAAAAAGAGCGTATGCGTTTTTTCCTGAATATATTCAGGAAAAAACGCATACGCCCTATTTGGCCAAGTGCATCATTGTCGACGTTCTGTCTCTTTTCCTATGCTTTCAATGCAATTCCAGTCTACCTCCTGAAATCGGTTTCCTGCAATTCTGCCCCGCTTTCAAGTCCTCTTGGCAGCCTTACTTCAGTATATTTTTGGACGATAGCTGTCATTTATAACTCTGCAGGTTTGTGAATTACAGTGTCCCTGAGCTCCTTTCTTCAACTCGCTTTCTTGTGAGCTGGCCGCAACACCGCAGGATTGCTTCAGGCCCTAATCTGGTTCCGGCACAGCACGCTGAGCCTTTGGTGAATTCCTCTTCCTGGTGGGAAATGAGAGTTAAATTTGCCCGTCCAGACACCTCCAGCTAGTCTCTCATTGGTTCTCCCTATTCCTGTTCATCTTCCGCAGAAATTGCAAACTGGGCCAAACAGGAGGTTAAAGGCACTGACTCTCCAAGTCGGGAGAGTGTTAGTAAAGCATCTGGAATGTTGCACCCGAGTAGCAGGTGACGAAAACTGAGACATATTGGAACACGTCTCCCGATCACACGGTTGATCATACTCTGGGTTCCACATGCATGTTTTAGCTGAAGGAAGAATCCCTTAAACCTGGAGAGTTGAGACCCGTGGAATGGGTACCATGCAATATGACTTCAAAGGGTCTTCATTTGCTCACCGAACCTCTCCAATCCTATCACTGCTGCGTTTATGCCCCTATACACACGCTTGATTCTCTTTCAGAGACATAGCAATCCATAGGTTTTAAGATACTTACTAGTCAGGTACATTCTTAGGCGTTTAATATGGGGTGTTGAGTCCATTTCGTTGAGCAAGGAGTAGCTCTTGTCTATTCCATATTTGGCTTAAGGAATTTTATCTGTGCTCATTTCAATCTCTGGTTTTATGCAGCACCCCAACTCACCTTTCCCGTTAAGCCAGCATAAGGTGGTTTTCTAAATTTGAGACCCCCTTCTGTTTTGTAATCCAGTTCCTGTGTAGCCAAGTTTACATTCCGTGTATTAGTGATATCTTATGATGTTTCTTTTTCTGAGTGACTTATTTCAGTTAGAATCATCATACCTGAATCCACTCATTATGCTGCTACGGGCCTGATGACATAGATTTCATTGCTGAGTGATATTGCATTGTACGTAAGTACCACAACTTCTTTATCCATTTTTCACTTTCTGCGATATTGAACTTGTACCATAAACGAGGTTCTTGTAAACAGAGCCGTCCCAAACTTTGGGGTGGCTGTGTCTTTTTGATTTTAATTTCCCTAAGCTATAGGACCATAAGTGGAAGTGCCCTAGGCTCTGTTGCTTTGTTTTTTAGATGTTTCAGGAAACACCATACACTTCTCCCGAGTCGCTGTTGGCAATTTACATCCCGCCCATCAGCATAACAAGGCTCCCAGTTCTCCATGGCCTGTCCTGCCTTTCTGGATTTTACACTTTTTTCAGATGGCCCTTTTGACCGGGGGGAAGTGAGACTTCATTGTAGTGCAGATTTCCTTTGCAAGCTTGCTTGGTTGGCCAAAAAGTGCGTATGCGTTTTTTCCTGAATATATTCAGGAAAAAACGCATACGCACTTTTTGGCCAAGTGCATCATTGTGGACGTTCTGCGTCTTTTCCTATGCTTTAAATGCAATTCCAATCTACCTCCTGAAATCGGTTTCCTGCAATTCTACCCCGCTTTCAAGTCCTCTTGGCAGCCTTACTTCAGTATATTTTTGGACGATAGCTGTCATTTATAACTCTGCAGGTTTGTGAATTACAGTGCCCCGAGCTCCTTTCTTCAACTCGCTTTCTTGTGAGCTGGCCGCAACACCGCAGGATTGCTTCAGGCCCTAATCTGGTTCCGGCACGGCACGCTGAGCCTTTGGTTAATTCCTCTTCCTGGTGGGAAATGAGAGTTAAATTTGCCCGTCCACACACCTCCAACTAGTCTCTCATTGGTTCTCCCTATTCCTGTTCATCTTCCGCAGAAACTGCAAACTGGGCCAAACAGGAGGTTAAAGGCACTGACTCTCCAAGTCGGGAGAGTGTTAGTAAAGCGTCTGGAATGTTGCACCCGAGTACCAGGGTACGAGAACTGAGACATACTTGAACACGTCTCACGATCACATGGTTGATCATACTCAGGGTTCCACATGCATGTTTTAGCTGAAGGAAGAATCCCTTAATCCTGGAGAGTTGAGACCCTTGGAATGTGTACCATGCAATATGACTTCAAAGGGTCTTCATTTGCTCACCGAACCTCTCCAATCCTATCACTGCTGCGTTTATGCCCCTGTACACACGCTTGATTCTCTTTTGGAGACATAGCAATCCATAGGTTTTAAGATACTTACTAGTCAGGTACATTCTTAGGCGTTTAATATGGGGTGTTGAGTCCATTTCGTTGAGCAAGGAGTAGCTCTTGTCTATTCCATATTTGGTTTAAGGAACTTTATCTGTGCTCATTTCAATCTCTGGTTTTATGCAGCACCCCAACTCACCTTTCCCCTTAAGCCAGCATAAGTTGGTTTTCTAAATTTGAGACCCCCTTATGTTTTGTAATCCAGTTCCTGTGTAGCCAAGTTTACATTCCGTGTATTAGTGATATCTTATGATGTTTCTTTTTCTGTGTGACTTATTTCAGTTAGAATCATCATACCTGAATCCACTCATTATGCTGCTACGGGCCTGATGACATAGATTTCATTGCTGAGTGATATTGCATTGTACGTAAGTACCACAACTTCTTTATCCATTTTTCACTTTCTGCGATATTGAACTTGTACCGTAAACGAGGTTCTTGTAAACAGAGCCGTCCCAAACTTTGGGGTGGCTGTGTCTTTTTGATTTTAATTTCCCTAAGCTATAGGACCATAAGTGGAAGTGCCCTAGGCTCTGTTGCTTTGTTTTTTAGATGTTTCAGGAAACACCATACACTTCTCCCGAGTGGCTGTTGGCAATTTACATCCCGCCCATCAGCATAACAAGGCTCCCAGTTCTCCATGGCCTGTCCTGCCTTTCTGGATTTTACACTTTTTTCAGATGGCCCTTTTGACCGGGAGAAGTGAGACTTCATTGTAGTGCAGATTTCCTTTGCAAGCTTGCTTGGTTGGCCAAAAAGAGCGTATGCGTTTTTTCCTGAATATATTCAGGAAAAAACGCATACGCCCTTTTTGGCCAAGTGCATCATTGTCGATGTTCTGCCTCTTTTCCTATGATTTATATGCAATTCCAGTCTACCTCCTGAAATCGGTTTCCTGCAATTCTGCCCCGCGTTCAAGTCCTCTTGGTAGCCTTACTTCAGTGTATTTTTGGACGATAACTGTCATTTATAACTCTGCAGGTTTGTGAATTACAGTGCCCCTGAGCTCCTTTCTTCAACTCGCTTTCTTGTGAGCTGGCCGCAACACCGCAGGATTGCTTCAGGCCCTAATATGGTTCCGGCACGGCACGCTGAGCCTTTGGTTAATTCCTCTTCCTGGTGGGAAATGAGAGTTCAATTTGCCCGTCCAGACACCTCCAGCTAGTCTCTCATTGGTTCTCCCTATTCCTGTTCATCTTCCGCAGAAATTGCAAACTGGGCCAAACAGGAGTTTAAAGGCACTGACTCTCCAAGTCGGGAGAGTGTTAGTAAAGCATCTGGAATGTTGCACCCGAGTACCAGGGCATGAAAACTGAGACATATTTGAACACGTCTCCCGATCACACGGTTGATCATACTCTGGGTTCCACATGCATGTTTTAGCTGAAGGAAGAATCCCTTAATCCTGGAGAGTTGAGACCCGTGGAATGGGTACCATGCAATATGACTTCAAAGGGTCTTCATTTGCTCACCGAACCTCTCCAATCATATCACTGCTGCGTTTATGCCCCTGTACACATGCTTGATTCTCTTTCAGAGACATAGCAATCCATAGGTTTTAAGATACTTACTAGTCAGGTACATTCTTAGGCGTTTACTACGGGGTGTTGAGTCCATTTCATTGAGCAATGAGTAGCTCTTGTCTATTCCATATTTGGCTTAAGGAACTTTATCTGTGCTCATTTCAATCTCTGGTTTTATGCAGCACCCCAACTCACCTTTCCCCTTAAGCAAGCATAAGTTGGTTTTCTACATTTGAGACCCTGTTCAGTTTTGTAATCCAGTTCCTGTGTAGCCAAGTTTACATTCCGTGTATTAGTGATATCTTATGATGTTTCTTTTTCTGTGTGACTTATTTCAGTTAGAATCATCATACCTGAATCCAGTCATTATGCTGCTATGGGCCTGATGACATAGATTTCATTGCTGAGTGATATTGCCTTGTACGTAAGTACTACAACTGCTTTATCCATTTTTCACTTTCTGCGATATTGAACTTGTACCGTAAACGAGGTTCTTGTAAACAGAGCTGTCCCAAACTTTGGGGTGGCTTTGTCTTTTTGATTTTAATTTCCCTAAGCTATAGGACCATAAGTGGAAGTGCCCTAGGCTCTGTTGCTTTGTTTTTTAGATGTTTCAGGAAACACCATACACTTCTCCCGAGTGGTTGTTGGCAATTTACATTCCGCCCATCAGCATAACAAGGCTCCCAGTCCTCCATGGCCTGTCCTGCCTTTCTGGATTTTACACTTTTTTCAGATGGCCCTTTTGACCGGGGGGAAGTGAGACTTCATTGTAGTGTAGATTTCATTTGCAAGCTTGCTTGGTTGGCCAAAAAGTGCGTATGCGTTTGTTCCTGAATATATTCAGGAAAAAACGCATACGCCCTTTTTGGCCAAGCGCATCATTGTGGACGTTCTGCCTCTTTTCCTATGCTTAAATGCAATTCCAGTCTACCTCCTGAAATCGGTTTCCTGCAATTCTGCCCCGCTTTCAAGTCCCCTTGGCAGCCTTACTTCAGTATTTTTTGGACAATAGCTGTCATTTATAACTCTGAAGGTTTGTGAATTACTGTGCCCCTGAGCTCCTTTCTTCAACTCACTTTCTTGTGAGCTGACCGCAACACCGAAGGATTGCTTCAGGCCCTAATCTGGTTCCGGCACGGCCCGCTGAGACTTTGGTTAATTCCTCTTCCTGGTGGGAAATGAGAGTTAAATTTGCCCGTCCAAACACCTCCAGCTAGTCTCTCATTGGTTCTCCCTATTCCTGTTCATCTTCCACAGAAATTGCAAACTGGGCCAAACAGGAGGTTAAAGGCACTGACTCTCCAAGTCGGGAGAGTGTTAATAAAGCATCTGGAATGTTGCACATGAGTAACAGTGGACGAGAATTGAGACATATTTGAACACGTCTCCCGATCACACGGTTGATCATACTCTGGGTTCCACATGCATCTTTTAGCTGAAGGAAGAATCCCTTAAACCTGGAGAGTTGAGACCCGTGGAATGGCTACCATGCAATATGACTTCAAAGGGTCTTCATTTGCTCACCGAACCTCTCCAATCGTATCACTGCTGCGTTTATGCCCCTGTACACACGCTTGATTCTCTTTCGGAGACATAGCAATCCATAGGTTTTAAGATACTTACTAGTCAGGTACATTCTTAGGCGTTTAATATGGGGTGTTGAGTCCATTTCGTTGAGCAAGGAGTAGCTCTTGTCTATTCCATATTTGGCTTAAGGAACTTTATCTGTGCTCATTTCAATCTCTGGTTTTATGCAGCACCCCAACTCACCTTTCCCCTTAAGCAAGCATGTTGGTTTTCTAAATTTGAGAACCTGTTCTGTTTTGTAATCCAGTTCCTGTGTAGCCAAGTTTACATTCCGTGTATTAGTGATATCTTATGATATTTCTATTTCTGTGTGACTTATTTCAGTTAGAATTATCATACCTGAATCCACTCATTATGCTGCTACGGGTGTGATGACATAGATTTCATTGGTGAGTGATATTGCATTGTACGTAAGTACCACAACTTCTTTATCCATTTTTCACTTTCTGCGATATTGAACTTGTCCCATAAATGAGGTTCTTGTAAACAGAGCCGTCCCAAACTTTGGGGTGGCTGTGTCTTTTTGATTTTAATTTCCCTAAGCTATAGTACCATAAGTGGAAGTGCCCTAGGCTCTGTTGCTTTGTTTTTTAGATGTTTCAGGAAACACCATACACTTCTCCTGAGTGGCTGTTGGCAATTTACATCCCGCCCATCAGCATAACAAGGCTCCCAGTTCTCCATGGCCTATCCTGCCTTTCTGGATTTTACACA
Organism: Orcinus orca; assembly: GCF_937001465.1. Lineage (NCBI taxonomy): Eukaryota > Metazoa > Chordata > Mammalia > Artiodactyla > Delphinidae > Orcinus > Orcinus orca. The sequence continues at coordinate 61,964 of NW_026044074.1, read as the reverse complement.
TTTTTCAGATGGCCCTTTTGACCGGGGGGAAGTGAGACTTCATTGTACTGCAGATTTCCTTTGCAAGCTTGCTTGGTTGGCCAAAAAGGGCGTATGTGTTTTTTCCTGAATATATTCAGGAAAAAACGCATACGCCCTTTTTGGCCAAGTGCATCATTGTCAACGTTCTGCCTCTTTTCCTATGCTTTAAATGCAATTCCAGTCTACCTCCTGAAATCGGTTTCCTGCAATTCTGCCCCGCTTTCAAGTCCTCTTGGCAGCCTTACTTCAGTATATTTCTGGACAATAGCTGTCATTTATAACTCTGCAGGTTTGTGAATTACAGTGCCCCTGAGCTCCTTTCTTCAACTCGCTTTCTTGTGAGCTGGCCGCAACACCGCAGGATTGCTTCAGGCCCTAATATGGTTCCGGCACGGCACGCTGAGCCTTTGGTTAATTCCTCTTCCTGGTGGGAAATGAGAGTTCAATTTGCCCGTCCAGACACCTCCAGCTAGTCTCTCATTGGTTCTCCCTATTCCTGTTCATCTTCCGCAGAAATTGCAAACTGGGCCAAACAGGAGTTTAAAGGCACTGACTCTCCAAGTCGGGAGAGTGTTAGTACAGCATCTGGAATGTTGCACCCGAGTACCAGGGCATGAAAACTGAGACATATTTGAACACGTCTCCTGATCACACGGTTGATCATACTCTGGGTTCCACATGCATGTTTTAGCTGAAGGAAGAATCCCTTAATCCTGGAGAGTTGAGACCCGTGGAATGGGTACCATGCAATATGACTTCAAAGGGTCTTCATTTGCTCACCGAACCTCTCCAATCCTATCACTGCTGCGTTTATGCCCCTGTACACATGCTTGATTCTCTTTCAGAGACATAGCAATCCATAGGTTTTAAGATACTTACTAGTCAGGTACATTCTTAGGCGTTTACTACGGGGTGTTGAGTCCATTTCATTGAGCAATGAGTAGCTCTTGTCTATTCCATATTTGGCTTAAGGAACTTTATCTGTGCTCATTTCAATCTCTGGTTTTATGCAGCACCCCAACTCACCTTTCCCCTTAAGCAAGCATAAGTTGGTTTTCTACATTTGAGACCCTGTTCAGTTTTGTAATCCAGTTCCTGTGTAGCCAAGTTTACATTCCGTGTATTAGTGATATCTTATGATGTTTCTTTTTCTGTGTGACTTATTTCAGTTAGAATCATCATACCTGAATCCAGTCATTATGCTGCTATGGGCCTGATGACATAGATTTCATTGCTGAGTGATATTGCCTTGTACGTAAGTACTACAACTGCTTTATCCATTTTTCACTTTCTGCGATATTGAACTTGTACCGTAAACGAGGTTCTTGTAAACAGAGCTGTCCCAAACTTTGGGGTGGCTTTGTCTTTTTGATTTTAATTTCCCTAAGCTATAGGACCATAAGTGGAAGTGCCCTAGGCTCTGTTGCTTTGTTTTTTAGATGTTTCAGGAAACACCATACACTTCTCCCGAGTGGTTGTTGGCAATTTACATTCCGCCCATCAGCATAACAAGGCTCCCAGTCCTCCATGGCCTGTCCTGCCTTTCTGGATTTTACACTTTTTTCAGATGGCCCTTTTGACCGGGGGGAAGTGAGACTTCATTGTAGTGTAGATTTCATTTGCAAGCTTGCTTGGTTGGCCAAAAAGTGCGTATGCGTTTGTTCCTGAATATATTCAGGAAAAAACGCATACGCCCTTTTTGGCCAAGCGCATCATTGTGGACGTTCTGCCTCTTTTCCTATGCTTAAATGCAATTCCAGTCTACCTCCTGAAATCGGTTTCCTGCAATTCTGCCCCGCTTTCAAGTCCCCTTGGCAGCCTTACTTCAGTATTTTTTGGACAATAGCTGTCATTTATAACTCTGAAGGTTTGTGAATTACTGTGCCCCTGAGCTCCTTTCTTCAACTCACTTTCTTGTGAGCTGACCGCAACACCGAAGGATTGCTTCAGGCCCTAATCTGGTTCCGGCACGGCCCGCTGAGACTTTGGTTAATTCCTCTTCCTGGTGGGAAATGAGAGTTAAATTTGCCCGTCCAAACACCTCCAGCTAGTCTCTCATTGGTTCTCCCTATTCCTGTTCATCTTCCACAGAAATTGCAAACTGGGCCAAACAGGAGGTTAAAGGCACTGACTCTCCAAGTCGGGAGAGTGTTAATAAAGCATCTGGAATGTTGCACATGAGTAACAGTGGACGAGAATTGAGACATATTTGAACACGTCTCCCGATCACATGGTTGATCATACTCTGGGTTCCACATGCATCTTTTAGCTGAAGGAAGAATCCCTTAAACCTGGAGAGTTGAGACCCGTGGAATGGCTACCATGCAATATGACTTCAAAGGGTCTTCATTTGCTCACCGAACCTCTCCAATCGTATCACTGCTGCGTTTATGCCCCTGTACACACGCTTGATTCTCTTTCGGAGACATAGCAATCCATAGGTTTTAAGATACTTACTAGTCAGGTACATTCTTAGGCGTTTAATATGGGGTGTTGAGTCCATTTCGTTGAGCAAGGAGTAGCTCTTGTCTATTCCATATTTGGCTTAAGGAACTTTATCTGTGCTCATTTCAATCTCTGGTTTTATGCAGCACCCCAACTCACCTTTCCCCTTAAGCAAGCATGTTGGTTTTCTAAATTTGAGAACCTGTTCTGTTTTGTAATCCAGTTCCTGTGTAGCCAAGTTTACATTCCGTGTATTAGTGATATCTTATGATATTTCTATTTCTGTGTGACTTATTTCAGTTAGAATTATCATACCTGAATCCACTCATTATGCTGCTACGGGTGTGATGACATAGATTTCATTGGTGAGTGATATTGCATTGTACGTAAGTACCACAACTTCTTTATCCATTTTTCACTTTCTGCGATATTGAACTTGTCCCATAAATGAGGTTCTTGTAAACAGAGCCGTCCCAAACTTTGGGGTGGCTGTGTCTTTTTGATTTTAATTTCCCTAAGCTATAGTACCATAAGTGGAAGTGCCCTAGGCTCTGTTGCTTTGTTTTTTAGATGTTTCAGGAAACACCATACACTTCTCCTGAGTGGCTGTTGGCAATTTACATCCCGCCCATCAGCATAACAAGGCTCCCAGTTCTCCATGGCCTATCCTGCCTTTCTGGATTTTACACATTTTTCAGATGGCCCTTTTGACCGGGGGGAAGTGAGACTTCATTGTACTGCAGATTTCCTTTGCAAGCTTGCTTGGTTGGCCAAAAAGGGCGTATGTGTTTTTTCCTGAATATATTCAGGAAAAAACGCATACGCCCTTTTTGGCCAAGTGCATCATTGTGGACGTTCTGCCTCTTTTCCTATGCTTTAAATGCAATTCCAGTCTACCTCCTGAAATCGGTTTCCTGCAATTCTGCCCCGCTTTCAAGTCCTCTTGGCAGCCTTACTTCAGTATATTTCTGGACAATAGCTGTCATTTATAACTCTGCAGGTTTGTGAATTACAGTGCCCCTGAGCTCCTTTCTTCAACTCGCTTTCTTGTGAGCTGGCCGCAACACCGAAGGATTGCTTCAGGCCCTAATCTGGTTCCGGCACGGCACGCTGAGCCTTTGGTTAATTCCTCTTCCTGGTGGGAAATGAGAGTTAAATTTGCCAGTCCAGACACCTCCAGCTAGTCTCTCATTGGTTCTCCCTATTCCTGTTCATCTTCCTCAGAAATTGCAAACTGGGCCAAACAGGAGGTTAAAGGCACTGACTCTCCAAGTAGGGAGAGTGTTAATAAAGCATCTGGAATGTTGCACCCGAGTACCAGGTGACGAGAACTGAGACATATTTGAACACGTCTCCCGATCACACGGTTGATCATACTCTGGGTTCCACATGCATGTTTTAGCTGAAGGAAGAATCCCTTAAACCTGGAGAGTTGAGACCCGTGGAATGGGTACCATGCAATATGACTTCAAAGGGTCTTCATTTGCTCACCGAACCTCTCCAATCCTATCACTGCTGCGTTTATGCCCCTGTACACACGCTTGATTCTCTTTCGGAGACATAGCAATCCATAGGTTTTAAGATACTTACTCGTCAGGTACATTCTTAGCCATTTAATATGGGGTGTTGAGTCCATGTGCTTGAGCAAGGAGTAGCTCTTCTTTATTACATATTTGGCTTAAGGAACTTTATCTGTGCTCATTTCAATCTCTGGTTTTATGCAGCACCCCAACTCACCTTTCCCCTTAAGCAAGCATGTTGGTTTTCTAAATTTGAGACCCTGTTCTCTTTTATAATCCAGTTGCTTTGTAGCCAAGTTTACATTACATGTGTTAGTGATATCTTATGATGTTTCTTTTTCTGTGTGACTTATTTCAGTTAGAATCATCATACCTGAATCCACTCATTATGCTGCTACGGGCCTGATGACATAGATTTCATTGCTGAGTGATATTGCATTGTACGTAAGTACCACAACTTCTTTATCCAGTTTTCACTTTCTGCGATATTGAACTTGTACCGTAAACGAGGTTCTTGTAAACAGAGCCGTCCCAAACATTGGGGTGGCTGTGTCTTTTTTATTTTAATTTCCCTAAGCTGTAGGACCATAAGTGGAAGTGCCCTAGGCTCTGTTGCTTTGTTTTTTAGATGTTTCAGGAAACACCATACACTTCTCCTGAGTGGCTGTTGGCAATTTACATCCCGCCCATCAGCATAACAAGGCTCCCAGTTCTCCATGGCCTATCCTGCCTTTCTGGATTTTACACATTTTTCAGATGGCCCTTTTGACCGGGGGGAAGTGAGACTTCATTGTACTGCAGATTTCCTTTGCAAGCTTGCTTGGTTGGCCAAAAAGGGCGTATGTGTTTTTTCCTGAATATATTCAGGAAAAAACGCATACGCCCTTTTTGGCCAAGTGCATCATTGTCAACGTTCTGCCTCTTTTCCTATGCTTTAAATGCAATTCCAGTCTACCTCCTGAAATCGGTTTCCTGCAATTCTGCCCCGCTTTCAAGTCCTCTTGGCAGCCTTACTTCAGTATATTTCTGGACAATAGCTGTCATTTATAACTCTGCAGGTTTGTGAATTACAGTGCCCCTGAGCTCCTTTCTTCAACTCGCTTTCTTGTGAGCTGGCCGCAACACCGAAGGATTGCTTCAGGCCCTAATCTGGTTCCGGCACGGCACGCTGAGCCTTTGGTTAATTCCTCTTCCTGGTGGGAAATGAGAGTTAAATTTGCCAGTCCAGACACCTCCAGCTAGTCTCTCATTGGTTCTCCCTATTCCTGTTCATCTTCCTCAGAAATTGCAAACTGGGCCAAACAGGAGGTTAAAGGCACTGACTCTCCAAGTAGGGAGAGTGTTAATAAAGCATCTGGAATGTTGCACCCGAGTACCAGGTGACGAGAACTGAGACATATTTGAACACGTCTCCCGATCACACGGTTGATCATACTCTGGGTTCCACATGCATGTTTTAGCTGAAGGAAGAATCCCTTAAACCTGGAGAGTTGAGACCCGTGGAATGGGTACCATGCAATATGACTTCAAAGGGTCTTCATTTGCTCACCGAACCTCTCCAATCCTATCACTGCTGCGTTTATGCCCCTGTACACACGCTTGATTCTCTTTCGGAGACATAGCAATCCATAGGTTTTAAGATACTTACTCGTCAGGTACATTCTTAGCCATTTAATATGGGGTGTTGAGTCCATGTGCTTGAGCAAGGAGTAGCTCTTCTTTATTACATATTTGGCTTAAGGAACTTTATCTGTGCTCATTTCAATCTCTGGTTTTATGCAGCACCCCAACTCACCTTTCCCCTTAAGCAAGCATGTTGGTTTTCTAAATTTGAGACCCTGTTCTCTTTTATAATCCAGTTGCTTTGTAGCCAAGTTTACATTACATGTGTTAGTGATATCTTATGATGTTTCTTTTTCTGTGTGACTTATTTCAGTTAGAATCATCATACCTGAATCCACTCATTATGCTGCTACGGGCCTGATGACATAGATTTCATTGCTGAGTGATATTGCATTGTACGTAAGTACCACAACTTCTTTATCCAGTTTTCACTTTCTGCGATATTGAACTTGTACCGTAAACGAGGTTCTTGTAAACAGAGCCGTCCCAAACATTGGGGTGGCTGTGTCTTTTTTATTTTAATTTCCCTAAGCTGTAGGACCATAAGTGGAAGTGCCCTAGACTCTGTTGCTTTGTTTTTTAGATGTTTCAGGAAACACCATACACTTCTCCCGAGTGGCTGTTGGCAATTTACATCCCGCCCATCAGCATAACAAGGCTCCCAGTTCTCCATGGCCTGTCCTGCCTTTCTGGATTTTACACTTTTTTCAGATGGCCCTTTTGACCGGGGGGAAGTGAGACTTCATTGTACTGCAGATTTCCTTTGCAAGCTTGCTTGGTTGGCCAAAAAGTGCGTTTGCGTTTTTTCCTGAATATATTCAGGAAAAAACGCATACGCCCTTTTTGGCCAAGTGCATCATTGTCGACGTTCTGCCTCTTTTCCTATGCTTTCAATGCAATTCCAGTCTACCTCCTGAAATCGGTTTCCTGCAATTCTGCCCCGCTTTCAAGTCCTCTTGGCAGCCTTACTTCAGTATATTTTTGGACGATAGCTGTCATTTATAACTCTGCAGGTTTGTGAATTACAGTGCCCCTGAGCTCCTTTCTTCAACTCGCTTTCTTGTGAGCTGGCCGCAACACCACAGGATTGCTTCAGGCCCTAATATGGTTCCTGCACGGCACGCTGAGCCTTTGGTTAATTCCTCTTCCTGGTGGGAAATGTGAGTTAAATTTGCCCATCCACACACCTCCAGCTAGTCTCTCATTGGTTCTCCCTATTCATGTCATCTTCCGCAGAAATTGCAAACTGGGCCAAACAGGAGTTTAAAGGCACTGACTCTCCAAGTAGGGAGAGTGTTAGTAAAGCGTCTGGAATGTTGCACCCGAGAACCAGGGTTCGAAAACTGAGACATATTTGAATACGTCTCCCGATCACGCGGTTGATCATACTCTGGTTTCAACATGCATGTTTTAGGTGAAGGAATAATCCCTTAAACCTGGAGAGTTGAGACCCGTGGAATGGGTACCATGCAATATGACTTCAAAGGGTCTTCATTTGCTCACTGAACCTCTCCAATCCTATCACTGCTGCGTTTATGCCCCTGTACACACGCTTGATTCTCTTTCGGAGACATAGCAATCCATAGGTTTTAAGATACTTACTAGTCAGGTACATTCTTAGGCGTTTGATATGAGGTGTTGAGTGCATTTCGTTGAGCAAGGAGTAGCTCTTGTCTATTCCATATTTGGCTTAAGGAACTTTACCTGTGCTCATTTCAATCTCTGGTTTTATGCAGCACCCCAACTCACCTTTCCCCTTAAGCAAGCATAAGTTGGTTTTCTACATTTGAGACACTGTTCTGTTTTGTAATCCAGTTCCTGTGTAGCCAAGTTTACATTCCGTGTATTAGTGATATCTTATGATGTTTCTTTTTCTGTGTGACTTATTTCAGTTAGGATCATCATACCTGAATCCACTCATTATGCTGCTATGGCCCTGATGACATAGATTTCATTGCTGAGTGATATTGCATCGTACGTCAGTACCACAACTTCTTTATCCATTTTTCACTTTCTGCGATATTGAACTTGTACCGTAAATGAGGTTCTTGTAAACAGAGCCGTCCCAAACATTGGGGTGGCTGTGTCTTTTTGATTTTAATTTCCCTAAGCTATAGGACCATAAGTGGAAGTGCCCTAGGCTCTGTTGCTTTGTTTTTTAGATGTTTCAGGAAACACCATACACTTCTCCCAAGTGGCTGTTGGTAATTTACATCCCGCCCATCAGCATAACAAGGCTCCCAGTTCTCCATGGCCTGTCCTGCCTTTCTGGATTTTACACTTTTTTCAGATGGCCCTTTTGACCGGGGGGAAGTGAGACTTCACTGTAGTGCAGATTTCCTTTGCAACCTTGCTTGGTTGGCCAAAAAGTGCGTATACGTTTGTTCCTGAATATATTCAGGAAAAAACGCATACGCCCTTTTTGGCCAAATGCATCATTGTGGACGTTCTGCCTCTTTTCCTATGCTTTAAATGCAATTCCATTCTACCTCCTGAAATCGGTTTCCTGCAATTCTGCCCCGCTTTCAAGTCCTCTTGGCAGCCTTACTTCAGTATATTTTTGGACGATAGCTGTCATTTATAACTCTGCAGGTTTGTGAATTACAGTGCCCCTGAGCTCCTTTCTTCAACTCGCTTTCTTGTGAGCTGGCCGCAACACCGCACGATTGCTTCAGGCCCTATTCTGTTTCCGGCATGGCACGCTGAGCCTTTGGTTAATTCCACTTCCCGGTGGGAATGAGAGTTAAATTTGCCCGTATAGTCACCTCCAGCTAGTCTCTCATTGGTTCTCCCTCTTCCTGTTCATCTTCCGCAGAAATTGCAAACTGGGCCAAACAGTAGGTTAAAGGCACTGACTCTCCAAGTCGGGAGAATGTTAGTAAAGCGTCTGGAATGTTGCACCCGAGTACCAGGGGACGAAAACTGAGACATATTGGAACACGTCTCCCGATCACACGGTTGATCATACTCTGGGTTCCACATGCATGTTTTAGCTGAAGGAAGAATCCCTTAAACCTGGAGAGTTGAGACCCATGGAATGGGTACCATGCAATATGACTTCAAAGGGTCTTCATTTGCTCACCGAACCTCTCCAATCCTATCACTGTTGCGTTTATGCCCCTGTACACACGCTTGATTCTCTTTCGGAGACATAGCAATCCATAGGTTTTAAGATACTTACTAGTCAGGTACATTCTTAGGCGTTTAATATGGGGTGTTGAGTCCATTTTGTTGAGCAAGGAGTAGCTCTTGTCTATTCCATATTTGGCTTAAGGAACTTTATCTGTGCTCATTTCAATCTCTGGTTTTATGCAGCACCCCAACTCACCTTTCCCCTTAAGCAAGCATAAGTTGGTTTTCTACATTTGAGACACTGTTCTGTTTTGTAATCCAGTTCCTGTGTAGCCAAGTTTACATTCCGTGTATTAGTGATATCTTATGATGTTTCTTTTTCTGTGTGACTTATTTCATTTAGAATCATCATACCTGAATCCACTCATTATGCTGCTAGGGGCCTGATGACATAGATTTCATTGCTGAGTGATATTGCATTGTACGTAAGTACCACAACTTCTTTATCCAATTTTCACTTTCTGCGATATTGAACTTGTACCGTAAAGGAAGTTCTTGTAAACAGAGCCGTCCCAAACTTTGGGGTGGCTGTGTCTTTTTGATTTTAATGTCCCTAAGCTATAGGACCATAAGTGGAAGTGCCCTAGGCTCTGTTGCTTTGTTTTTTAGATGTTTCAGGAAACACCATACACTTCTCCCGAGTGGCTGTTGGCAATTTACATCCCGCCGATCAGCATAACAAGGCTCCCAGTTCTCCATGAACTGTCTTGCCTTTCTGGATTTTACATTTTTTTAAGATGGCCCTTTTGACCGGGGGGAAGTGAGACTTCATTGTAGTGCAGATTTCCTTTGCAACCTTGCTTGGTTGGCCAAAAAGTGCCTATGGGTTTTTTCCTGAATATATTCAGGAAAAAACGCATACGCCCTTTTTGGCCATGTGCATCATTGTGGACGTTCTGCCTCTTTTCCTATGCTCTAAATGCAATTCCAGTCTACCTCCTGAAATCGGTTTCCTGCAATTCTGCCCCGCTTTCAAGTCCTCTTGGCAGCCTTAATTCAGTGTATTTTTGGACGATAGCTGTCATTTATAACTCTGCAGGTTTGTGAATTACAGTGCCCCTGAGCTCCTTTCTTCAACTCGCTTTCTTGTGAGCTGGCCGCAACACCGCAGGATTGCTTCAGGCCCTAATCTGGTTCCGGCACGGCACGCTGAGCCTTTGGTTAATTCCTCTTCCTGGTGGGAAATGAGAGTTAAATTTGCCAGTCCAGACACCTCCAGCTAGTCTCTCATTGGTTCTCCCTATTCCTGTTCATCTTCCTCAGAAATTGCAAACTGGGCCAAACAGGAGGTTAAAGGCACTGACTCTCCAAGTCGCGAGAGTGTTAGTAAAGCATCTGGAATTTTGCACCCGAGTATCAGGTGACGAAAACTGAGACATATTTGAACACGTCTCCCCATCAAGCGGTTGATCATACTCTGAGTTCAACATGCATGTTTTACGTGAAGGAAGAATCCCTTAAACCTGGAGAGTTGAGCCCGTGGAATGGGTACCATGCAATATGACTTCAAAGGGTCTTCATTTGCTCACCGAACCTCTCCAATCCTATCACTGCTGCGTTTATGCCCCTGTACACATGCTTGATTCTCTTTCGGAGACATAGCAATCCATAGATTTTAAGATACTTACTAGTCAGGTACATTCTTAGGCGTTTAATATGGGGTGTTGAGTCCATTTCGTTGAACAAGGAGTAGCTCTTGTCTATTCCATATTTGGCTTAAGGAACTTTATCTGTGCTCATTTCAATCTCTGGTTTTATGCAGCACCCCAACTCACCTTTCCCCTTAAGCAAGCATAAGTTGGTTTTCTACTTTTGAGAACCTGTTTTCTTTTGTAATTCAGTTCCTGTGTAGCCAAGTTTACATTCCTTGTATTAGTGATATCTTATGATATTTCTTTTTCTGTGTGACTTATTTCAGTTAGAATCATCATACGTGAATCCACTCATTATGCAGCTACGGGCCTGATGACATAGATTTCATTGCTGAGTGATATTGCATTGTACGTAAGTAGCACAACTTCTTTATCCAGTTTTCACTTTCTGCGATATTGAACTTGTCCCGTAAACGAGGTTCTTGTAAACAGCCGTCCCAAACTTTGGAGTGGCTGTGTCTTTTTGATTTTAATTTCCCTAAGCTATAAGACCATAAGTGGAAGTGCCCTAGGCTCTGTTGCTTTGTTTTTTAGATGTTTCAGGAAACACCATACACTTCTCCCGAGTGGCTGTTGGCAATTTACATCCCGCCCATCAGCATAACAAGGCTCCCAGTTCTCCATGGCCTGTCCTGCCTTTCTGGATTTTACACTTTTTTCAGATGGCCCTTTTGACCGGGGGGAAGTGAGACTTCATTGTAGTGCAGATTTCCTTTGCAACCTTGCTTGGTTGGCCAAAAAGTGCGTATGCGTTTGTTCCTGAATATATTCAGAAACAAACGCATACGCCCTTTTTGGCCAAATGTATCATTGTGGACGTTCTGCCTCTTTTCCTATGCTTTAAATGCAATTCCAGTCTACCTCCTGAAATCGGTTTCCTTCAATTCTGACCCGCTTTCAAGTCCTATGGCAGGCTTACTTCAGTATATTTTTGGACGATAGCTGTCATTTATAACTCTGCAGGTTTGTGAATTACAGTGCCCCTGAGCTCCTTTCTTCAACTCGCTTTCTTGTGAGCTGGCCGCAACACCGCACGATTGCTTCAGGCCCTATTCTGTTTCCGGCATGGCACGCTGAGCCTTTGGTTAATTCCACTTCCCGGTGGGAAATGAGAGTTAAATTTGCCCGTATAGTCACCTCCAGCGAGTCTCTCATTGGTTCTCCCTCTTCCTGTTCATCTTCCGCAGAAATTGCAAACTGGGCCAAACAGTAGGTTAAAGGCACTGACTCTCCAAGTCGGGAGAATGTTAGTAAAGCGTCTGGAATGTTGCACCCGAGTACCAGGGGACGAAAACTGAGGCATATTGGAACACGTCTCCCGATCACACGGTTGATCATACTCTGGGTTCCACATGCATGTTTTAGCTGAAGGAAGAAGCCCTTAAACCTGGAGAGTTGAGACCCATGGAATGGGTACCATGCAATATGACTTCAAAGGGTCTTCATTTGCGCACCGAACCTCTCCAATCCTATCACTGCTGTGTTTATGCCCGTGTACACACGCTTGATTCTCTTTTGGAGACATAGCAATCCATAGGTTTTAAGATACTTACTAGTCAGGTACATTCTTAGGCGTTTAATATGGGGTGTTGAGTCCATTTCGTTGAGCAAGGAGTAGCTCTTGTCTATTCCATATTTGGCTTAAGGAACTTTATCTGTGCTCATTTCAATCTCTGGTTTTATGCAGCACCCCAACTCACCTTTCCCCTTAAGCAAGCATAAGTTGGTTTTCTACATTTGAGACCCTGTTCTGTTTTGTAATCCAGTTCCTGTGTAGCCAAGTTTACATTCCGTGTATTAGTGATGTCTTATGATATTTCTATTTCTGTGTGACTTATTTCAGTTAGAATCATCATACCTGAATCCACTCATTATGCTGCTATGGGCCTGATGACATAGATTTCATTGCTGAGTGATATTGCATTGGACGTAAGTACCACAACTTCTTTATCCATTTTTCGCTTTCTGCAATATTGAACTTGTACCATAAACGAGGTTCTTGTAAACAGAGCCGTCCCAAACTTTGGGGTGGCTGTGTCTTTTTGATTTTAATTTCCCTAAGCTATAGGACCATAAGTGGAACTGCCCTAGGCTCTGTTGCTTTGTTTTTTAGATGTTTCAGGAAACACCATACACTTCTCCCGAGTGGCTGTTGGGAATTTACATCCCGCCCATCAGCATAACAAGGCTCCCAGTTCTCCATGGCCTGTCCTGCCTTTCTGGATTTTACACTTTTTTCAGATGGCCCTTTTGACCGGGGGGAAGTGAGACTTCATTGTAGTGCAGATTTCCTTTGCAACTTGCTTGGTTGGCCAAAAAGGGCGTATGCATTATTCCTGAATATATTCAGGAAAAAACGCATACGCCCTTTTTGGCCAAGTGCATCATTGTGGACGTTCTGCCTCTTTTCCTATGCTTTAAATGCAATTCCAGTCTACCTCCTGAAATCAGTTTCCTGCAATTCTGCCCCGCTTTCAAGTCCTCTTGGCAGCCTTACTTCAGTATATTTTTGGACGATAGCTGTCATTTATAACTCTGCAGGTTTGTGAATTACAGTGCCCCTGAGCTCCTTTCTTCAACTCGCTTTCTTGTGAGCTGGCTACAACACCGCAGGATTGCTTCAGGCCCTAATCTGGTTCCGGCACGGCACGCTGAGCATTTGGTTAATTCCTCTTCCTGGTGGGAAATGAGAGTTAAATTTGCCCGTCCAGACACCTCCAGCTAGTCTCTCATTGGTTCTCCCTATTCCTGTTCATCTTCCGCAGAAATTGCAAACTGGGCCAAACAGGAGCTTAAAGGCACTGACTCTCCAAGTTGGGAGAGTGTTAGTAAAGCATCTGGAATGTTGCACCCGAGTACCAGGGGACGAGAACTGAGACATATTTGAAAACGTCTCCCGATCACACGGTTGATCATACTCTGGGTTCCACATGCATGTTTTAGCTGAAGGAAGAATCCGTTAAACCTGGAGAGTTGAGACCCGTGGAATGGGTAGCATGCAAGATGACTTCAAAGGGTCTTCATTTGCTCACCGAACCTCTCCAATCCTATCACTGCTGCGTTTATGCCCCTGTACACATGCTTGATTCTCTTTCGGAGACATAGCAATCCATAGGTTTTAAGATACTTACTAGTCAGGTACATTCTTAGGCGTTTAATATGGGGTGTTGAGTCCATTTCGTTGAGCAAGGAGTAGCTCTTGTCTATTCCATATTAGGCTTAAGGAACTTTATCTGTGCTCATTTCAATCTCTGGTTTTATGCAGCAACCCAACTCACCTTTCCCCTTAAGCAAGCATGTTGGTTTTCTAAATTTGAGACCCTGTTCTCTTTTATAATCCAGTTGCTTTGTAGCCAAGTTTACATTACATGTGTTAGTGATATCTTATGATGTTTCTTTTTCTGTGTGACTTATTTCAGTTAGAATCATCATACCTGAATCCACTCATTATGCTGCTATGGGCCTGATGACATAGATTTCATTGCTGAGTGATATTGCATTGGACGTAAGTACCACAACTTCTTTATCCATTTTTCACTTTCTGCGATATTGAACTTGTACCGTGAATGAGGTTCTTGTAAACAGAGACGTCCCAAACATTGGGGTGGCTGTGTCTTTTTGATTTTAATTTACCTAAGCTATAGGACCATAAGTGGAAGTGTCCTAGGCTCTGTTGCTTTGTTTTTTAGATGTTTCAAGAAACACCATACACTTCTCCCGAGTGGCTGTTGGCAATTTACATCCCGCCCATCAGCATAACAAGGCTCCCAGTTCTCCATGGCCTGTCCTGCCTTTCTGGATTTTACACTTTTTTCAGATGGCCCTTTTGACCGGGGGGAAGTGAGACTTCATTGTAGTGCAGATTTCCTTTGCAAGCTTGCTTGGTTGGCTAAAAAGTGCGTATGCGTTTTTTCCTGAATATATTCAGGAAAAAACGCATACGCTCTTTTTGGCCAAGTGCATCATTGTCGACGTTCTGCCTCTTTTCCTATGCTTTAAATTCAATTCCAGTCTACCTCCTGAAATCGGTTTCCTGCAATTCTGCCCCGCTTTCAAGTCCTCTTGGCAGCCTTACTTCAGTATATTTTTGGACGATAGCTGTCATTTATAACTCTGCAAGTTTCTGAATTACAGTGCCCCTGAGCTCCTTTCTTCAACTCGCTTTCTTGTGAGCTGGCCGCAACACCACAGGATTGCTTCAGGCCCTAATCTGGTTCCTGCACGGCACGCTGAGCCTTTGGTTAATTCCTCTTCCTGGTGGGAAATGAGAGTTAAATTTGCCCATCCACACACCTCCAGCTAGTCTCTCATTGGTTCTCCCTATTCCTGTTCATCTTCCGCAGAAATTGCAAACTGGGCCAAACAGGAGGTTAAAGGCACTGACTCTCCAAGGCGGGAGAGTGTTAGTAAAGCGTCTGGAATGTTGCACCCGAGTACCAGGGTTCGAAAACTGAGACATATTTGAACACGTCTCCCGATCACGCGGTTGATCATACTCTGAGTTCAACATGCATGTTTTACGTGAAGGAATAATCCCTTAAACCTGGAGAGTTGAGCCCGTGGAATGGGTACCATGCAATATGACTTCAAAGGGTCTTCATTTGCTCACCGAACCTCTCCAATCCTATCACTGCTGCATTTATGCCCCTGTACACACGCTTGATTCTCTTTCGGAGACATAGCAATCCATAGGTTTTAAGATACTTACTAGTCAGGTACATTCTTAGGCGTTTGATATGAGGTGTTGAGTGCATTTCGTTGAGCAAGGAGTAGCTCTTGTCTATTCCATATTTGGCTTAAGGAACTTTATCTGTGCTCATTTCAATCTCTGGTTTTATGCAGCACCCCAACTCACCTTTCCCCTTAAGCAAGCATAAGTTGGTTTTCTACATTTGAGACACTGTTCTGTTTTGTAATCCAGTTCCTGTGTAGCCAAGTTTACATTCCGTGTATTAGTGATATCTTATGATGTTTCTTTTTCTGTGTGACTTATTTCAGTTAGAATCATCATACCTGAATCCACTCATTATGCTGCTATGGGCCTGATGACATAGATTTCATTGCTGAGTGATATTGCATTGTACGTAAGTACCACAACTTCTTTATCCATTTTTCACTTTCTGCGATATTGAACTTGTACCGTAAACGAGGTTCTTGTAAACAGAGCCGTCCCAAACTTTGGGGTGGCTGTGTCTTTTTGATTTTAATTTCCCTAAGCTATAGGACCATAAGTGGAAGTGCCCTAGGCTCTGTTGCTTTGTTTTTTAGATGTTTCAGGAAACACCATACACTTCTCCGGAGTGGCTGTTGGCAATTTACATCCCGCCCATCAGCATAACAAGGCTCCCAGTTCTCCATGGCCTGTCCTGCCTTTCTGGATTTTACACTTTTTTCAGATGGCCCTTTTGACCGGGGGGAAGTGAGACTTCATTGTAGTGCAGATTTCCTTTGCAACCTTGCTTGGTTGGCCAAAAAGTGCGTATGCGTTTGTTCCTGAATATATTCAGGAACAAACGCATACGCCCTTTTTGGCCAAATGTATCATTGTGGACGTTCTGCCTCTTTTCCTATGCTTTAAATGCAATTCCAGTCTACCTCCTGAAATCGGTTTCCTTCAATTCTGCCCCGCTTTCAAGTCCTCTTGGCAGCCTTACTTCAGTATATTTTTGGACGATAGCTGTCATTTATAACTCTGCAGGTTTGTGAATTACAGTGCCCCTGAGCTCCTTTCTTCAACTCGCTTTCTTGTGAGCTGGCCGCAACACTGCACGATTGCTTCAGGCCCTATTCTGTTTCCAGCATGGCACGCTGAGCCTTTGGTTAATTCCACTTCCCGGTGGGAAATGAGAGTTAAATTTGCCCGTATAGTCACCTCCAGCGAGTCTCTCATTGGTTCTCCCTATTCCTGTTCATCTTCTACAGAAATTGCAAACTGGTCCAAACAGGAGGTTAAAGGCCCTGACTCTCCAAGTCGGGAGAATGTTAATAAAGCATCTGGAATGTTGCACCCGAGTAACAGTGGATGAGAACTGAGACATATTTGAACACGTCTCCCGATCACACGGTTGATCATACTCTGGGTTCCACATGCATGTTTTAGCTGAAGGAAGAATCCCTTAAACCTGGAGAGTTGAGACCCGTGGAATGGCTACCATGCAATATGACTTCAAAGGGTCTTCATTTGCTCACCGAACCTCTCCAATCCTATCACTGCTGCGTTTATGCCCCTGTACACACGCTTGATTCTCTTTCGGAGACATAGTAATCCATAGGTTTTAAGATACTTACTAGTCAGGTACATTCTTAGGCATTTAATATGGGGTGTTGAGTCCATTTCGTTGAGCAAGGAGTAGCTCTTGTCTATTCCATATTTGGCTTAAGGAACTTTATCTGTGCTCATTTCAATCTCTGGTTTTATGCAGCAACCCAACTCACCTTTCCCCTTAAGCAAGCATAAGTTGGTTTTCTACATTTGAGACCCTGTTCTGTTTTGTAATTCAGTTCCTGTGTAGCCAAGTTTACATTCCGTGTATTAGTGATATCTTATGATGTTTCTTTTTCTGTGTGACTTATTTCAGTTAGAATCATCATACCTGAATACACTCATTATGCTGCTACGGGCCTGATGACATAGATTTCATTGCTGAGTGATATTGCATTGTACGTAAGTACCACAACTACTTTATCCAGTTTTCACTCTCTGCGATATTGAACTTGTACCATAAACGAGGTTCTTGTAAACAGAGCCGTCCCAAACTTTGGGGTGGCTGTGTCTTTTTGATTATAATTTCCCTAAGCTATAGGACCATAAGTGGAAGTGCCCTAGGCTCAGTTGCTGTGTTTTTTACATGTTTCAGGAAACACCATACATTTCTCCCGAGTGACTGTTGGCAATTTACATCCCGCCCATCAGCATAACAAGGCTCCCAGTTCTCCATGGCCAGTCCTGCCTTTCTGGATTTTACACTTTTTTCAGATGGCCCTTTTGACCGGGGGGGAAGTGAGACTTCTTTGTAGTGCAGATTTCCTTTGCAAGCTTGCTTGGTTGGCCAAAAAGGGCGTATGCATTATTCCTGAATATATTCAGGAAAAAACGCATACGCCCTTTTTGGCCAAGTGCATCATTGTGGACGTTCTGCCTCTTTTCCTATGCTTTAAATGCAATTCCAGTCTACCTCCTGAAATCGGTTTCCTGCAATTCTGCCCCGCTTTCAAGTCCTCTTGGCAGTCTTACTTCAGCATATTTTTGGACGATAGCTGTCATTTATAACTCTGCAGGTTTGTGAATTACAGTGCCCCGAGCTCCTTTCTTCAACTCGCTTTCTTGTGAGCTGGCCGCAACACCGCAGGATTGCTTCAGGCCCTAATCTTGTTCTGGCACAGCACGCTGAGCCTTTGGTTAATTATTCTTCCTGGTGGGAAATGAGAGTTAAATTTGCCCGTCCAGACACCTCCAGCTAGTCTCTCATTGGTTCTCCCTATTCCTGTTCATCTTCCGCAGAAATTGCAAACTGGGCCAAACAGGAGGTTAAAGGCACTGACTCTCCAAGTCGGGAGAGTGTTAGTTAAGCATCTGGAATGTTGCACGTGAGTACCAGGGGACGAAAACTGAGACATATTGGAACACGTCTCCCGATCACACGGTTGATCATACTCTGGGTTCCACATGCATGTTTTAGCTGAAGGAAGAATCCCTTAAACCTGGAGAGTTGAGACCCGTGGAATGGGTACCATGCAATATGACTTCAAAGGCTCTTCATTTGCTCACCAAACCTCTCCAATCCTATCACTGCTGCGTTTATGCCCCTGTACACACGCTTGATTCTCTTTCGGAGACATAGCAATCCATAGGTTTTAAGATACTTACTAGTCAGGTACATTCTTAGGCGTTCAATATGGGGTGTTGAGTCCATTTCGTTGAACAAGGAGTAGCTCTTGTCTATTACATATTTGGCTTAAGGAACTTTATCTGTGCTCATTTCAGTCTCTGGTTTTATGCAGCACCCCAACTCACCTTTCCCCTTAAGCAAGCATAAGTTGGTTTTCTACATTTGAGACCCTGTTCTGTTTTGTAATCCAGTTCCTGTGTAGCCAAGTTTACATTCCGTGTATTAGTGATATCTTATGATGTTTTTCTTCTGTGTGACTTATTTTTGTTAGAATCATCATACCTGAATCCACTCATTATGCTGCTACGGGCCTGATGACATAGATTTCATTCCTGAGTGATATTGCATTGTACGTAAGTACCACAAATTCTTTATCCATTTTTTGCTTTCTGCTATATTGAACTTGTACCGTAAACGAGGTTCTTGTAAACAGAGCTGTCCCAAACTTTGGGGTGGCTGTGACTTTTTGATTTTAATTTCCCTAAGCAATAGGACCATAAGTGGAAGTGCCCTAGGCTCTGTTGCTTTCTTTTTTAGATATTTCAGGAAACACCATACACTTCTCCTGAGTGGCTGTTGACAATTTACATCCCGCCCATCAGCATAACAAGGCTCCTAGTTCTCCATGGCCTGTCCTGCCTTTCTGGATTTTACACTTTTTTCAGATGGCCCTTTTGACCGGGGGGAAGTGAGACTTCATTGTAGTGCAGATTTCCCTTGCAAGCTTGCTTGGTTGGCCAAAAAGGGCGTATGCGTTTTTTCCTGAATATATTCAGGAAAAAACGCATACGCCCTTTTTGGCCAAGTGCATCATTGTGGACGTTCTGCCTCTTTTCCTATGCTTTAAATGCAATTCCAGTCTACCTCCTGAAATCGGTTTCCTGCAATTCTGCCCCGCTTTCAAGTCCCCTTGGCAGCCTTACTTCAGTATTTTTTGGACAATAGCTGTCATTTATAACTCTGCAGGTTTGTGAATTACTGTGCCCCTGAGCTCCTTTCTTCAACTCGCTTTCTTGTGAGATGGCCGCAACACCGAAGGATTGCTTCAGGCCCTAATCTGGTTCCGGCACGGCACGCTGAGCCTTTGGTTAATTCCTCTTCCTGCTGGGAAATGAGAGTTAAATTTGCCCGTCCACACACCTCCAGCTAGTCTCTCATTGGTTCTCCCTATTCCTGTTCATCTTCCGCAGAAATTGCAAACTGGGTCAAACAGGAGTTTAAAGGCACTGACTCTCCAAGTCGGGAGAGTGTTAGTAAGGCATCTGGAATGTTGCACCCGAGTACCAGGGGACGAAAACTGAGACATATTTGAACAAGTCTCCCGATCACATGGTTGATCATACTCTGGGTTCCACATGCATGTTTTAGCTGAAGGAAGAATCCCTTAAACCTGGAGAGTTGAGACCCGTGTAATGGGTACCATGCAATATGACTTCAAAGGGTCTTCATTTGCTCACCGAACCTCTCCAATCCTATCACTGCTGCGTTTATGCCCCTGTACACACGCTTGATTCTCTTTCGGAGACATAGCAATCCATAGGTTTTAAGATACTTACTAGTCAGGTACATTCTTAGGCGTTTAATATGGGGTGTTGAGTCCATTTCGTTGAGCAAGGAGTAGCTCTTGTCTATTCCATATTTGGCTTAAGGAACTTTATCTGTGCTCATTTCAATCTCTGGTTTTATGCAGCACCCCAACTCACCTTTCCCCTTAAGCAAGCATAAGTTGGTTTTCTACATTTGAGACCCTCTTCTGTTTTGTAATCCAGTTCCTGTGTAGCCAAGTTTACATTCCGTGTATTAGTGATGTCTTATGATATTTCTTTTTCTCTGTGTCTTATTTCAGTTAGAATCATCATACCTGAATCCACTCATTATGCTGCTACGGGCCTGATGACATAGATTTCATTGCTGAGTGATATTGCATTGTACGTAAGTAGCACAACTTCTTTATCCAGTTTTCACTTTCTGCGATATTGAACTTATACCGTAAACGAGGTTCTTGTAAACAGCCATCCCAAACTCTGCGGTGGCTGTGTCTTTTTGATTTTAATTTCCCTATGCTATAGGACCATAAGTGGAAGTGCCCTAGGCTCTGTTGCTTTCTTTTTTAGATGTTTCAGGAAACACCATACACTTTTCCCGAGTGGCTGTTGGCAATTTACATCCTGCCCATCAACATAACAAGGCTCCCAGTTCTCCATGGCCTGTCCTGCCTTTCTGGATTTTACACTTTTTTCAGATGGCCCTTTTGACCGGGTGGAAGTGAGACTTCATTGTAGTGCAGATTTCATTTGCAAGCTTGCTTGGTTGGCCAAAAAGGGCGTATGCGTTTTTTCCTGAATATATTCAGGAAAAAACGCATACGCCCTTTTTGGCCAAGTGCATCATTGTGGACGTTCTGCCTCTTTTCCTATGCTTTAAATGCAATTCCAGTCTACCTCCTGAAATCGGTTTCCTGCAATTCTGCCCCGCTTTCAAGTCCCCTTGGCAGCCTTACTTCAGTATTTTTTGGACAATAGCTGTCATTTATAACTCTGCAGGTTTGTGAATTACTGTGCCCCTGAGCTCCTTTCTTCAACTCGCTTTCTTGTGAGATGGCCGCAAAACCGAAGGATTGCTTCAGGCCCTAATCTGGTTCCGGCACGGCACGCTGAGCCTTTGGTTAATTCCTCTTCCTGGTGGGAAATGAGAGTTAAATTTGCCCGTCCAGACACCTCCAGCTAGTCTCTCATTGGTTCTCCCTCTTCCTGTTCATCTTCCACAGAAATTGCAAACTGGGCCAAACAGGAGTTTAAAGGCCCTGACTCTCCAAGTCGGGAGAGTGTTAATAAAGCATCTGGAATGTTGCACCCGAGTAACAGTGGATGAGAACTGAGACATATTGGAACACGTCTCCCGATCACACGGTTGATCATACTCTGGGTTCCACATGCATGTTTTAGCTGAAGGAAGAATCCCTTAAACCTGGAGAGTTGAGACCCGTGGAATGGGTACCATGCAATATGACTTCAAAGGGTCTTCATTTGCTCACCGAACCTCTCCAGTCCTATCACTGCTGCCTTTATGCCCCTGTACACACGCTTGATCTCTTTCGGAGACATAGCAATCCATAGGTTTTAAGATATTAGTCAGGTACATTCTTAGGCGTTTAATATGGGGTGTTGAGTCCATTTCGTTGAGCAAGGAGTAGCTCTTGTCTATTATATATTTGGCTTAAGGAACTTTATCTGTGCTCATTTCAATCTCTGTTTTTATGCAGCACCCCAACTCACCTTTCCCCTTAAGCAAGCATAAGTTGGTTTTCTAAATTTGAGACCCTGTTCTGTTTTGTAATTCATTTCCTGTGTAGCCAAGTTTACATTCCGTGTATTAGTGATATCTTATGATGTTTCTTTCTCTGTGTGACTTATTTCAGTTAGAATCATCATACCTGAATCCAGTCATTATGCTGCTACGGGCCTGATGACATAGATTTCATTGCTGAGTGATATTGCATGGTACGTAAGTACCACAACTTCTTTATCCATTTTTCACTTTCTGCGATATTGAACTTGTCCCGTAAACGAGGTTCTTGTAAACAGAGCTGTCCCAAACTTTGGGGTGGCTGTGTCTTTTTGATTGTAATTTCCCTAAGCTATAGGACCATAAGTGGAAGTGCCCTAGGCTCTGTTGCTTTGTTTTTTAGATGTTTCAGGAAACACCATACACTTCTCCCAAGTGGCTGTTGGCAATTTTCATCCCGCCCATCAGCATAACAAGGCTCCCAGTTCTCCATGGCCTGTCCTGCCTTTCTGGATTTTACACTTTTTTCAGATGGCCCTTTTGACCCCGGGGAAGTGAGACTTCATTGTAGTGCAGATTTCCTTTGCAAGCTTGCTTGGTTGGCCAAAAAGGGCGTATGCGTTTTTTCCTGAATATATTCAGGAAAAAACGCATACGCCCTTTTTGGCCAAGTGCATCATTGTGGACGTTCTGCCTCTTTTCCTATGCTTTACATGCAATTCCAGTCTACCTCCTGAAATCGGGTTCCTGCAATTCTGCCCCGCTTTCAAGTCCTCTTGGCAGCCTTACTTCAGTATACTTTTGGACGATAGCTGTCATTTATAACTCTGCAGGTTTGTGAATTACAGTGCCCCTGAGCTCCTTTCTTCAATTCGCTTTCTTGTGAGCTGGCCGCAACACTGCAGGATTGCTTCAGGCCCTAATCTGGTTCCGGCACAGCACGCTGAGCCTTTGGTTAATTCCTCTTCCTGGTGGGAAATGAGAGTTAAATTTGCCCGTCCAGACACCTCCAGCTAGTCTCTCATTGGTTCTCCCTATTCCTGTTCATCTTCTGCAGTAATTGCAACCTGGGCCAAACAGGAGTTTAAAGGCACTGACTCTCCAAGTCGGGAGAGTGTTAGTAAAGCGTCTGGAATGTTGCACCCGAGTACCAGGGGTTGAAAACTGAGAGATATTAGAACACATCTCCCGATCACACGGTTGATCATACTCTGGGTTCCACATGCATGTTTTAGCTGAAGGAAGAATCCCTTAAACCTGGAGAGTTGAGAACCGTGTAATGGGTACCATGCAATATGACTTCAAAGGGTCTTCATTTGCTCACCGTACCTCTCCAATCCTATCACTGCTGCATTTATGCCCCTGTACACACGCTTGATTGTCTTTCAGAGACAGCAATCCTTAGGTTTTAAGATACTTACTAGTCAGGTACATTCTTAGGCGTTTAATATGTGGTGTTGAGTCCATTTCGTTGAGCAAGGAGTAGCTCTTGTCTATTACATGTTTGGCTTAAGGAACTTTATCTGTGCTCATTTCAATCTCTGGTTTTATGAAGCACCCCAAGTCACCTTTCCCCTTAAGCAAGCATAAGTTGGTTTTCTACATTTGAGACCCTGTTCTGTTTTGTAATCCAGTTCCTGTGTAGCCAAGTTTACATTCCGTGTATTAGTGATATCTTATGATGTTTCTTTTTCTGTGTGACTTATTTCAGTTAGAATCATCATACCTGAATCCACTCATTATGCTGCTACGGGCCTGATGACATAGATTTCATTGCTGAGTGATATTGCATTGTATGTAAGTACCACAACTTCTTTATCCAGTTTTCACTTTCTGCGATATTGAACTTGTCCCGTAAACGAGGTTCTTGTAAACAGAGCCGTCGCAAACTTTGGGGTGGCTGTGTCTTTTTGATTTTAATTTCCCTAAGCTATAGGACCATAAGTGGAAGTGCCCTAGGCTCTGTTGCTTTGTTTTTTAGATGTTTCAGGAGACACCATACACTTCTCCGGAGTGGCTGTTGGCAATTTACATCCCGCCCATCAGCATAAAAAGGCTCCCAGTTCTCCATGGCCTGTCCTGCCTTTCTGGATTTTACACTTTTTACAGATGATCCTTTTCACCAGGGGGAAGTGAGACTTCATTGTAGTGAAGATTCCCTTTGCAAGCTTGCTTGGTTGGCCAAAAAGTGCGTATGCGTTTTTTCCTGAATATATTTAGGAAAAAACGCATACGCCCTTTTTGGCCAAGTGGATCATTGTCGACGTTCTGCCTCTTTTCCTATGCTTTAAATGCAATTCCAGTCTACCTCCTGAAATCGGTTTCCTGCAATTCTGCCCCGCTTTCAAGTCCTCTTGGCAGCCTTACTTCAGTATATTTTTTGACGATAGCTGTCATTTATCACTCTGCAGGTTTGTGAATTACAGTGCCCCTGAGCTCCTTTCTTCAACTCGCTTTCTTGTGAGCTGGCCGCAACACCGCAGGATTGCTTCAGGCCCTAATCTGGTTCCGGCACAGCACGCTGAGCCTTTGGTTAATTCCTCTTCCTGGTGGGAAATGAGAGTTAAATTTGCCCGTCCAGACACCTCCAGCTAGTCTCTCATTGGTTCTCCCTATTCCTGATCATCTTCCGCAGAAACTGCAAACTGGGCCAAACAGGAGGTTAAAGGCCCTGACTCTCCAAGTCGGGAGAGTGTTAGTAAAGCATCTGGAATGTTGCACCCGAGTACCAGGGGACGAGAACTGAGACATATTGGAACACATCTCCCGATCACATGGTTGATCATACTCTGGGTTCCACATGCATGTTTTAGCTGAAAGAAGAATCCCTTAAACCTGGAGAGTTGAGACCCGTGGAATGGGTACCATGCAATATGACTTCAAAGGGTCTTCATTTGCTCACCGAACCTCTCCAGTCCTATCACTGCTGCCTTTATGCCCCTGTACACATGCTTGATCTCTTTCGGAGACATAGCAATCCATAGGTTTTAAGATACTAGTCAGGTACATTCTTAGGCGTTTAATATGGGGTGTTGAGTCCATTTCGTTGAGCAAGGAGTAGCTCTTGTCTATTATATATTTGGCTTAAGGAACTTTATCTGTGCTCATTTCAATCTCTGTTTTTATGCAGCACCCCAACTCACCTTTCCCCTTAAGCAAGCATAAGTTGGTTTTCTAAATTTGAGACCCTGTTCTGTTTTGTAATTCAGTTCCTGTGTAGCCAAGTTTACATTCCGTGTATTAGTGATATCTTATGATGTTTCTTTCTCTGTGTGACTTATTTCAGTTAGAATCATCATACCTGAATCCAGTCATTATGCTGCTACGGGCCTGATGACATAGATTTCATTGCTGAGTGATATTGCATGGTACGTAAGTACCACAACTTCTTTATCCATTTTTCACTTTCTGCGATATTGAACTTGTCCCGTAAACGAGGTTCTTGTAAACAGAGCTGTCCCAAACTTTGGGGTGGCTGTGTCTTTTTGATTGTAATTTCCCTAAGCTATAGGACCATAAGTGGAAGTGCCCTAGGCTCTGTTGCTTTGTTTTTTAGATGTTTCAGGAAACACCATACACTTCTCCCAAGTGGCTGTTGGCAATTTTCATCCCGCCCATCAGCATAACAAGGCTCCCAGTTCTCCATGGCCTGTCCTGCCTTTCTGGATTTTACACTTTTTTCAGATGGCCCTTTTGACCCCGGGGAAGTGAGACTTCATTGTAGTGCAGATTTCCTTTGCAAGCTTGCTTGGTTGGCCAAAAAGGGCGTATGCGTTTTTTCCTGAATATATTCAGGAAAAAATGCATACGCCCTTTTTGGCCAAGTGCATCATTGTGGACGTTCTGCCTCTTTTCCTATGCTTTACATGCAATTTCAGTCTACCTCCTGAAATCGGGTTCCTGCAATTCTGCCCCGCTTTCAAGTCCTCTTGGCAGCCTTACTTCAGTATACTTTTGGACGATAGCTGTCATTTATAACTCTGCAGGTTTGTGAATTACAGTGCCCCTGAGCTCCTTTCTTCAATTCGCTTTCTTGTGAGCTGGCCGCAACACTGCAGGATTGCTTCAGGCCCTAATCTGGTTCCGGCACAGCACGCTGAGCCTTTGGTTAATTCCTCTTCCTGGTGGGAAATGAGAGTTAAATTTGCCCGTCCAGACACCTCCAGCTAGTCTCTCATTGATTCTCCCTATTCCTGTTCATCTTCTGCAGTAATTGCAACCTGGGCCAAACAGGAGTTTAAAGGCACTGACTCTCCAAGTCGGGAGAGTGTTAGTAAAGCGTCTGGAATGTTGCACCCGAGTACAAGGGGACGAGAACTGAGACATATTTGAACACGTCTCCCGATCACACGGTTGATCATACTCTGGGTTCCACATGCATGTTTTAGCTGAAGGAAGAATCCCTTAAACCTGGAGAGTTGAGACCCGTGGAATGGGTACCATGCAATATGACTTCAAGGGGTCTTCATTTGCTGACCGAACTTCTCCAATCCTATCACTGCTGCGTTTATGCCCCTGTACACACGCTTGATTCTCTTTCGGAGACATAGCAATCCATAGGTTTTAAGATACTTACTAGTAAGGTACATTCTTAGGCGTTTAATATGGGGTGTTGAGTCCATTTCGTTGAGCAAGGGGTAGCTCTTGTCTATTCATTATTTGGCTTAAGGAACTTTATCTGTGCTCATTTTAATCTCTGGTTTTATGCAGCACCCCAACTCACCTTTCCCCTTAAGCAAGCATAAGTTGGTTTTCTAAATTTGAGACCCTCTTCTGTTTTGTAATTCAGTTCCTGTGTAGCCAAGTTTACATTCGGTGTATTAGTGATGTCTTATGATGTTTCTTTTTCTGTGTGAATTATTTCAGTTAGAAGCATCATACCTGAAACCACTCATTATGCTGCTACGGGCCTGATGACATAGATTTCATTGCTGAGTGATATTGCATTGTACGTAAGTACCACAACTTCTTTATCCATTTTTCACTTTCTGCGATATTGAACTTGTCCCGTAAATGAGGTTCTTGTAAACAGAGCCGTCCCAAACTTTGGGGTGGCTGGGTCTTTTAGATTTTAATTTCCCTAAGCTATAGGACCATAAGTGGAAGTGCCCTAGGCTCTGTTGCTTTGTTTTTTAGATGTTTCAGGAAACACCATACACTTCTCCCGAGTGGCTGTTGGCAATTTACATCCCGCCCATCAGCATAACAAGGCTCCCAGTTCTCCATGGCCTGTCCTGCCTTTCTGGATTTTACACTTTTTACAGATGATCCTTTTCACCAGGGGGAAGTGAGACTTCATTGTAGTGAAGATTCCCTTTGCAAGCTTGCTTGGTTGGCCAAAAAGTGCGTATGCGTTTTTTCCTGAATATATTTAGGAAAAAACGCATACGCCCTTTTTGGCCAAGTGCATCATTGTCGACGTTCTGCCTCTTTTCCTATGCTTTAAATGCAATTCCAGTCTACCTCCTGAAATCGGCTTCCTGCAATTCTGCCCCGCTTTCAAGTCCTCTTGGCAGCCTTACTTCAGTGTATTTTTGGACGATAGCTGTCATTTATCACTCTGCAGGATTGTGAATTACAGTGCCCCTGAGCTCCTTTCTTCAACTCGCTTTCATGTGAGCTGGCCGCAACACCACAGGATTGCTTCAGGCCCTAATCTGGTTCCGGCACGGCACGCTGAGCCTTTGGTTAATTCCTCTTCCTGGTGGGAAATGAGAATTAAATTTGCCCGTCCAGACACCTCCAGCTAGTCTCTCATTGGTTCTCCCTATTCCTGTTCAACTTCCACAGAAATTGCAAACTGGGACAAACAGGAGTTTAAAGGCACTGACTCTCCAAGTCGGGAGAGTGTTAGTAAAGCGTGTGGAATGTTTCACCCGAGTACCAGGGGACGAAAACTGAGACATATTGGAACAGGTCTGCCGATCACACGGTTGATCATACTCTGGGCTCCACATGCATGTTTTAGCTGAAGGAAGAATCCCTTAAACCTGGAGAGTTGAGACCCGTGGAATGGGTACCATGCAATATGACTTCAAAGGGTCTTCATTTGCTCACCGAACCTCTCCAATCCTATCACTGCTGCGTTTGTGCCCCTGTACACACGCTTGATTCTCTTTCGGAGACATAGCAATCCATAGGTTTTCAGATACTTACTAGTCAGGTACATTCTTAGGCATTTAATATGGGGTGTTGAGTCCCTCTCGTTGAGCAAGGAGTAGCTCTTGTCTATTATATATTTGGCTTAAGGAACTTTATCTGTGCTCATTTCAATCTCTGTTTTTATGCAGCACCCCAACTCACCTTTCCCCTTAAGCAAGCATAAGTTGGTTTTCTAAATTTGAGAACCTGTTCTGTTTTGTAATTCAGTTCCTGTGTAGCCAAGTTTACATTCCATGTATTAGTGATATCTTATGATGTTTCTTTCTCTGTGTGACTTATTTCAGTTAGAATCATCATACCTGAATCCAGTCATTATGCTGCTACGGGCCTGATGACATCGATTTCATTGCTGAGTGATATTGCATAGTACGTAAGTACCACAACTTCCTTATCCATTTTTCACTTTCTGCGATATTGAACTTGTCCCGTAAACGAGGTTCTTGTAAACAGAGCTGTCCCAAACTTTGGGGTGGCTGTGTCTTTTTGATTGTAATTTCCCTAAGCTATAGGAGCATAAGTGGAAGTGCCCTAGGCTCTGTTGCTTTGTTTTTTAGATGTTTCAGGAAACACCATACACTTCTCCCAAGTGGCTGTTGGCAATTTTCATCCCGCCCATCAGCATAACAAGGCTCCCAGTTCTCCATGGCCTGTCCTGCCTTTCTGGATTTTACACTTTTTTCAGATGGCCCTTTTGACCCCGGAGAAGTGAGACTTCATTGTAGTGCAGATTTCCTTTGCAAGCTTGCTTGGTTGGCCAAAAAGGGCGTATGCGTTTTTTCCTGAATATATTCAGGAAAAAACGCATATGCCCTTTTTGGCCAAGTGCATCATTGTGGACGTTCTGCCTCTTTTCCTATGCTTTACATGCAATTCCAGTCTACCTCCTGAAATCGGGTTCCTGCAATTCTGCCCCGCTTTCAAGTCCTCTTGGCAGCCTTACTTCAGTATATTTTTTGACGATAGCTGTCATTTATAACTCTGCAGGTTTGTGAATTACAGTGCCCCTGAGCTCCTTTCTTCAATTCGCTTTCTTGTGAGCTGGCCGCAACACCGCAGGATTGCTTCAGGCCCTAATCTTGTTCCGGCACAGCACGCTGAGCCTTTGGTTAATTCCTCTTCCTGGTGGGAAATGAGAGTTAAATTTGCCCGTCCAGACACCTCCAGCTAGTCTCTCATTGGTTCTCCCTATTCCTGTTCATTTTCTGCAGTAATTGCAACCTGGGCCAAACAGGAGTTTAAAGGCACTGACTCTCCAAGTCGGGAGAGTGTTAGTAAAGCGTCTGGAATGTTGCACCCGAGTACAAGGGGACGAGAACTGAGACATATTTGAACACGTCTCCCGATCACACGGTTGATCATACTCTGGGTTCCACATGCATGTTTTAGCTGAAGGAAGAATCCCTTAAACCTGGAGAGTTGAGACCCGTGGAATGGGTACCATGCAATATGACTTCAAGGGGTCTTCATTTGCTCACCGAACCTCTCCAATCCTATCACTGCTGCGTTTATGCCCCTGTACACACGCTTGATTCTCTTTCGGAGACATAGCAATCCATAGGTTTTAAGATACTTACTAGTAAGGTACATTCTTAGGCGTTTAATATGGGGTGTTGAGTCCATTTCGTTGAGCAAGGAGTAGCTCTTGTCTATTACATATTTGGCTTAAGGAACTTTATCTGTGCTCATTTCAATCTCTGTTTTTATGCAGCACCCCAACTCACCTTTCCCCTTAAGCAAGCATAAGTTGGTTTTCTAAATTTGAGACCCTGTTCTGTTTTGTAATTCAGTTCCTGTGTAGCCAAGTTTACATTCGGTGTATTAGTGATGTCTTATGATGTTTCTTTTTCTGTGTGACTTATTTCAGTTAGAAGCATCATACCTGAAACCACTCATTATGCTGCTACGGGCCTGATGACATAGATTTCATTGCTGAGTGATATTGCATTGTACGTAAGTACCACAACTTCTTTATCCATTTTTCACTTTCTGCGATATTGAACTTGTCCCGTAAACGAGGTTCTTGTAAACAGAGCCGTCCCAAACTTTGGGGTGGCTGTGTCTTTTAGATTTTAATTTCCCTAAGCTATAGGACCATAAGTGGAAGTGCCCTAGGCTCTGTTGCTTTGTTTTTTAGATGTTTCAGGAAACACCATACACTTCTCCCGAGTGGCTGTTTGTAATTTACATCCCGCCCATCAGCATAACAAGGCTCCCAGTTCTCCATGGCCTGTCCTGCCTTTCTGGATTTTACACTTTTATCAGATGGCCCTTTTGACCGGGGGGAAGTGAGACTTCATTGTAGTGCAGATTTCCTTTGCAAGCTTGCTTGGTTGGCCAAAAAGGGCATATGCGTTTTTTCCTGAATATATTCAGGAAAAAACGCATATGCCCTTTTTGGCCAAGTGCATCATTGTGGACGTTCTGCCTCTTTTCCTATGCTTTAAATGCAATTCCAGTCTACCTCCTGAAATCGGTTTCCTGCAATTCTGCTCCGCTTTCAAGTCCTCTTGGCAGCCTTACTTCAGTATATTTTTGGACGATAGCTGTCATTTATCACTCTGCAGGATTGTGAATTACAGTGCCCCTGAGCTCCTTTCTTCAACTCGCTTTCTTGTGAGCTGGCCGCAACACCGCAGGATTGCTTCAGGCCCTAATCTGGTTCCGGCACGGCACGCTGAGCCTTTGGTTAATTCCTCTTCCTGGTGGGAAATGAGAATTAAATTTGCCCGTCCAGACACCTCCAGCTAGTCTCTCATTGGTTCTCCCTATTCCTGTTCAACTTCCGCAGAAATTGCAACCTGGGACAAACAGGAGTTTAAAGGCACTGACTCTCCAAGTCGGGAGAGTGTTAGTAAAGCGTCTGGAATGTTTCACCCGAGTACCAGGGGACCAAAACTGAGACATATTGGAACACGTCTCCCGATCACACGGTTGATCATACTCTGGGCTCCACATGCATGTTTTAGCTGAAGGAAGAATCCCTTAAACCTGGAGAGTTGAGACCCGTGGAATGGGTACCATGCAATATGACTTCAAAGGGTCTTCATTTGCTCACCGAACCTCTCCAATCCTATCACTGCTGCGTTTGTGCCCCTGTACACACGCTTGATTCTCTTTCGGAGACATAGCAATCCATAGGTTTTCAGATACTTACTAGTCAGGTACATTCTTAGGCATTTAATATGGGGTGTTGAGTCCCTCTCGTTGAGCAAGGAGTAGCTCTTGTCTATTATATATTTGGCTTAAGGAACTTTATCTGTGCTCATTTCAATCTCTGTTTTTATGCAGCACCCCAACTCACCTTTCCCCTTAAGCAAGCATAAGTTGGTTTTCTAAATTTGAGACCCTGTTCTGTTTTGTAATCCAGTTGCTGTGTAGCCAAGTTTACATTCCGTGTATTAGTGATATCTTATGATGTTTCTTTTTCTGTGTGACTTATTTCAGTTAGAATCATCATACCTGAATCCACTCATTATGCTGCTACGGGCCTGATGAGATAGATTTCATTGCTGAGTGATATTGCATTGTACGTAAGTACCACAACTTCTTTATCCATTTTTCACTTTCTGCGATATTGAACTTGTCCCGTAAACGAGGTTCTTGTAAACAGAGCTGTCCCAAACTTTGGGGTGGCTGTGTCTTTTTGATTGTAATTTCCCTAAGCTATAGGAGCATAAGTGGAAGTGCCCTAGGCTCTGTTGCTTTGTTTTTTAGATGTTTCAGGAAACACCATACACTTCTCCCAAGTGGCTGTTGGCAATTTTCATCCCGCCCATCAGCATAACAAGGCTCCCAGTTCTCCATGGCCTGTCCTGCCTTTCTGGATTTTACACTTTTTTCAGATGGCCCTTTTGACCCCGGGGAAGTGAGACTTCATTGTAGTGCAGATTTCCTTTGCAAGCTTGCTTGGTTGGCCAAAAAGGGCGTATGCGTTTTTTCTTGAATATATTCAGGAAAAAATGCATATGCTCTTTTTGGCCAAGTGCATCATTGCGGACGTTCTGCCTCTTTTCCTATGCTTTACATGCAATTCCAGTCTACCTCCTGAAATCGGGTTCCTGCAATTCTGCCCCGCTTTCAAGTCCTCTTGGCAGCCTTACTTCAGTATATTTTTGGACGATAGCTGTCATTTATCACTCTGCAGGTTTGTGAATTACAGTGCCCCTGAGCTCCTTTCTTCAATTCGCTTTCTTGTGAGCTGGCCGCAACACCGCAGGATTGCTTCAGGCCCTAATCTGGTTCCGGCACGGCACGCTGAGCCTTTGGTTAATTCCTCTTCCTGGTGGGAAATGAGAATTAAATTTGCCCGTCCAGACACCTCCAGCTAGTCTCTCATTGGTTCTCCCTATTCCTGTTCATTTTCTGCAGTAATTGCAACCTGGGCCAAACAGGAGTTTAAAGGCACTGACTCTCCAAGTCGGGAGAGTGTTAGTAAAGCGTCTGGAATGTTGCACCCGAGTACAAGGGGACGAGAACTGAGACATATTTGAACACGTCTCCCGATCACATGGTTGATCATACTCTGGGTTCCACATGCATGTTTTAGCTGAAGGAAGAATCCCTTAAACCTGGAGAGTTGAGACCCGTGGAATGGGTACCATGCAATATGACTTCAAGGGGTCTTCATTTGCTCACCGAACCTCTCCAATCCTATCACTGCTGCGTTTATGCCCCTGTACACACGCTTGATTCTCTTTCGGAGACATAGCAATCCATAGGTTTTAAGATACTTACTAGTAAGGTACATTCTTAGGCGTTTAATATGGGGTGTTGAGTCCATTTCGTTGAGCAAGGAGTAGCTCTTGTCTATTACATATTTGGCTTAAGGAACTTTATCTGTGCTCATTTTAATCTCTGGTTTTATGCAGCACCCCAACTCACCTTTCCCCTTAAGCAAGCATAAGTTGGTTTTCTAAATTTGAGACCCTCTTCTGTTTTGTAATTCAGTTCCTGTGTAGCCAAGTTTACATTCGGTGTATTAGTGATGTCTTATGATGTTTCTTTTTCTGTGTGACTTATTTCAGTTAGAAGCATCATACCTGAAACGACTCATTATGCTGCTATGGGCCTGATGACATAGATTTCATTGCTGAGTGATATTGCATTGTACGTAAGTACCACAACTTCTTTATCCATTTTTCACTTTCTGCGATATTGAACTTGTCCCGTAAATGAGGTTCTTGTAAACAGAGCCGTCCCAAACTTTGGGGTGGCTGTGTCTTTTAGATTTTAATTTCCCTAAGCTATAGGACCATAAGTGGAAGTGCCCTAGGCTCTGTTGCTTTGTTTTTTAGATGTTTCAGGAAACACCATACACTTCTCCCGAGTGGCTGTTGGCAATTTACATCCCGCCCATCAGCATAACAAGGCTCCCAGTTCTCCATGGCCTGTCCTGCCTTTCTGGATTTTACACTTTTATCAGATGGCCCTTTTGACCGGGGGGAAGTGAGACTTCATTGTAGTGCAGATTTCCTTTGCAAGCTTGCTTGGTTGGCCAAAAAGGGCATATGCGTTTTTTCTTGAATATATTCAGGAAAAAACGCATATGCCCTTTTTTTCCAAGTGCATCATTGTCGACGTTCTGCCTCTTTTCCTATGCTTTAAATGCAATTCCAGTCTACCTCCTGAAATCGGTTGCCTGCAATTCTGCCCCACTTTCAAGTCCTCTTGGCAGCCTTACTTCAGTATATTTTTGGACGATAGCTGTCATTTATCACTCTGCAGGATTGTGAATTACAGTGCCCCTGAGCTCCTTTCTTCAACTCGCTTTCTTGTGAGCTGGCCGCAACACCGCAGGATTGCTTCAGGCCCTAATCTGGTTCCGGCACGGCACGCTGAGCCTTTGGTTAATTCCTCTTCCTGGTGGGAAATGAGAATTAAATTTGCCCGTCCAGACACCTCCAGCTAGTCTCTCATTGGTTCTCCCTATTCCTGTTCAACTTCCGCAGAAATTGCAAACTGGGCCAAACAGGAGGTTAAAGGCACCGACTCTCCAAGTCGGGAGAGTGTTAGTAAAGCGTCTGGAATGTTTCACCCGAGTACCAGGGGACGAAAACTGAGACATATTGGAACACGTCTCCCGATCACACGGTTGATCATACTCTGGGCTCCACATGCATGTTTTAGCTGAAGGAAGAATCCCTTAAACCTGGAGAGTTGAGACCCGTGGAATGGGTACCATGCAATATGACTTCAAAGGGTCTTCATTTGCTCACTGAACCTCTCCAATCCTATCACTGCTGCGTTTGTGCCCCTGTACACACGCTTGATTCTCTTTCGGAGACATAGCAGTCCATAGGTTTTCAGATACTTACTAGTCAGGTACATTCTTAGGCATTTAATATGGGGTGTTGAGTCCCTCTCGTTGAGCAAGGAGTAGCTCTTGTCTATTATATATTTGGCTTAAGGAACTTTATCTGTGCTCATTTCAATCTCTGTTTTTATGCAGCACCCCAACTCACCTTTCCCCTTAAGCAAGCATAAGTTGGTTTTCTAAATTTGAGACCCTGTTCTGTTTTGTAATTCAGTTCCTGTGTAGCCAAGTTTACATTCCGTGTATTAGTGATATCTTATGATGTTTCTTTCTCTGTGTGACTTATTTCAGTTAGAATCATCATACC
The DNA here is from genome assembly GCF_937001465.1 of Orcinus orca. NCBI lineage: Eukaryota > Metazoa > Chordata > Mammalia > Artiodactyla > Delphinidae > Orcinus > Orcinus orca. The sequence goes on along the minus strand of NW_026044074.1, from coordinate 27,615 downwards.
TGAATCCAGTCATTATGCTGCTACGGGCCTGATGACATAGATTTCATTGCTGAGTGATATTGCATGGTACGTAAGTACCACAACTTCTTTATCCATTTTTCACTTTCTGCGATATTGAACTTGTCCCGTAAACGAGGTTCTTGTAAACAGAGCTGTCCCAAACTTTGGGGTGGCTGTGTCTTTTTGATTGTAATTTCCCTAAGCTATAGGACCATAAGTGGAAGTGCCCTAGGCTCTGTTGCTTTGTTTTTTAGATGTTTCAGGAAACACCATACACTTCTCCCAAGTGGCTGTTGGCAATTTTCATCCCGCCCATCAGCATAACAAGGCTCCCAGTTCTCCATGACCTGTCCTGCCTTTCTGGATTTTACACTTTTTTCAGATGGCCCTTTTGACCCAGGGGAAGTGAGACTTCATTGTAGTGCAGATTTCCTTTGCAAGCTTGCTTGGTTGGCCAAAAAGGGCGTATGCGTTTTTTCCTGAATATATTCAGGAAAAAACGCATACGCCCTTTTTGGCCAAGTGCATCATTGTCGACGTTCTGCCTCTTTTCCTATGCTTTAAATGCAATTCCAGTCTACCTCCTGAAATCGGCTTCCTGCAATTCTGCCCCGCTTTCAAGTCCTCTTGGCAGCCTTACTTCAGTGTATTTTTGGACGATAGCTGTCATTTATCACTCTGCAGGATTGTGAATTACAGTGCCCCTGAGCTCCTTTCTTCAACTCGCTTTCATGTGAGCTGGCCGCAACACCGCAGGATTGCTTCAGGCCCTAATCTGGTTCCGGCACGGCACGCTGAGCCTTTGGTTAATTCCTCTTCCTGGTGGGAAATGAGAATTAAATTTGCCCGTCCAGACACCTCCAGCTAGTCTCTCATTGGTTCTCCCTATTCCTGTTCAACTTCCGCAGAAATTGCAAACTGGGACAAACAGGAGTTTAAAGGCACTGACTCTCCAAGTCGGGAGAGTGTTAGTAAAGCGTCTGGAATGTTTCACCCGAGTACCAGGGGACGAAAACTGAGACATATTGGAACACGTCTCCCGATCACACGGTTGATCATACTCTGGGCTCCACATGCATGTTTTAGCTGAAGGAAGAATCCCTTAAACCTGGAGAGTTGAGACCCGTGGAATGGGTACCATGCAATATGACTTCAAAGGGTCTTCATTTGCTCACCGAACCTCTCCAATCCTATCACTGCTGCGTTTGTGCCCCTGTACACACGCTTGATTCTCTTTCGGAGACATAGCAATCCATAGGTTTTCAGATACTTACTAGTCAGGTACATTCTTAGGCATTTAATATGGGGTGTTGAGTCCCTCTCGTTGAGCAAGGAGTAGCTCTTGTCTATTATATATTTGGCTTAAGGAACTTTATCTGTGCTCATTTCAATCTCTGTTTTTATGCAGCACCCCAACTCACCTTTCCCCTTAAGCAAGCATAAGTTGGTTTTCTAAATTTGAGACCCTGTTCTGTTTTGTAATCCAGTTGCTGTGTAGCCAAGTTTACATTCCGTGTATTAGTGATATCTTATGATGTTTCTTTTTCTGTGTGACTTATTTCAGTTAGAATCATCATACCTGAATCCACTCATTATGCTGCTACGGGCCTGATGAGATAGATTTCATTGCTGAGTGATATTGCATTGTACGTAAGTACCACAACTTCTTTATCCATTTTTCACTTTCTGCGATATTGAACTTGTCCCGTAAACGAGGTTCTTGTAAACAGAGCTGTCCCAAACTTTGGGGTGGCTGTGTCTTTTTGATTGTAATTTCCCTAAGCTATAGGACCATAAGTGGAAGTGCCCTAGGCTCTGTTGCTTTGTTTTTTAGATGTTTCAGGAAACACCATACACTTCTCCCAAGTGGCTGTTGGCAATTTTCATCCCGCCCATCAGCATAACAAGGCTCCCAGTTCTCCATGGCCTGTCCTGCCTTTCTGGATTTTACACTTTTTTCAGATGGCCCTTTTGACCCAGGGGAAGTGAGACTTCATTGTAGTGCAGATTTCCTTTGCAAGCTTGCTTGGTTGGCCAAAAAGGGCGTATGCGTTTTTTCCTGAATATATTCAGGAAAAAACGCATATGCCCTTTTTGGCCAAGTGCATCATTGTGGACGTTCTGCCTCTTTTCCTATGCTTTACATGCAATTCCAGTCTACCTCCTGAAATCGGGTTCCTGCAATTCTGCCCCGCTTTCAAGTCCTCTTGGCAGCCTTACTTCAGTATACTTTTGGACGATAGCTGTCATTTATAACTCTGCAAGTTTGTGAATTACAGTGCCCCTGAGCTCCTTTCTTCAATTCGCTTTCTTGTGAGCTGGCCGCAACACCGCAGGATTGCTTCAGGCCCTAATCTGGTTCCGGCACAGCACGCTGAGCCTTTGGTTAATTCCTCTTCCTGGTGGGAAATGAGAGTTAAATTTGCCCGTCCAGACACCTCCAGCTAGTCTCTCATTGGTTCTCCCTATTCCTGTTCATCTTCTGCAGTAATTGCAACCTGGGCCAAACAGGAGTTTAAAGGCACTGACTCTCCAAGTCGGGAGAGTGTTAGTAAAGCATCTGGAATGTTGCACCCGAGTACAAGGGGACGAGAACTGAGACATATTTGAACACGTCTCCCGATCACACGGTTGATCATACTCTGGGTTCCACATGCATGTTTTAGCTGAAGGAAGAATCCCTTAAACCTGGAGAGTTGAGACCCGTGGAATGGGTACCATGCAATATGACTTCAAGGGGTCTTCATTTGCTCACCGAACCTCTCCAATCCTATCACTGCTGCGTTTATGCCCCTGTACACACGCTTGATTCTCTTTCGGAGACATAGCAATCCATAGGATTTAAGATACTTACTAGTAAGGTACATTCTTAGGCGTTTAATATGGGGTGTTGAGTCCATTTCGTTGAGCAAGGGGTAGCTCTTGTCTATTCCATATTTGGCTTAAGGAACTTTATCTGTGCTCATTTCAATCTCTGCTTTTATGCAGCACCCCAACTCACCTTTCCCCTTAAGCAAGCATAAGTTGGTTTTCTAAATTTGAGACCCTCTTCTGTTTTGTAATTCAGTTCCTGTGTAGCCAAGTTTACATTCGGTGTATTAGTGATGTCTTATGATGTTTCTTTTTCTGTGTGACTTATTTCAGTTAGAAGCATCATACCTGAAACCACTCATTATGCTGCTACGGGCCTGATGACATAGATTTCATTGCTGAGTGATATTGCATTGTACGTAAGTACCACAACTTCTTTATCCATTTTTCACTTTCTGCGATATTGAACTTGTCCCGTAAACGAGGTTCTTGTAAACAGAGCCGTCCCAAACTTTGGGGTGGCTGTGTCTTTTAGATTTTAATTTCCCTAAGCTATAGGACCATAAGTGGAAGTGCCCTAGGCTCTGTTGCTTTGTTTTTTAGATGTTTCAGGAAACACCATACACTTCTCCCGAGTGGCTGTTGGCAATTTACATCCCGCCCATCAGCATAACAAGGCTCCCAGTTCTCCATGGCCTGTCCTGCCTTTCTGGATTTTACACTTTTATCAGATGGCCCTTTTGACCGGGGGGAAGTGAGACTTCATTGTAGTGCAGATTTCCTTTGCAAGCTTGCTTGGTTGGCCAAAAAGTGCCTATGCGTTTTTTCCTGAATATATTCAGGAAAAAACGCATACGCCCTTTTTGGCCAAGTGCCTCATTGTGGACGTTCTGCCTCTTTTCCTATGCTTTAAATGCAATTCCAGTCTACCTCCTGAAATCGGTTTCCTGCAATTCTGCCCCACTTTCAAGTCCTCTTGGCAGCCTTACTTCAGTATATTTTTGGACGATAGCTGTCATTTATCACTCTGCAGGATTGTGAATTACAGTGCCCCTGAGCTCCTTTCTTCAACTCGCTTTCTTGTGAGCTGGCCGCAACACCGCATGATTGCTTCAGGCCCTAATCTGGTTCCGGCACGGCACGCTGAGCCTTTGGTTAATTCCTCTTCCTGGTGGGAAATGAGAATTAAATTTGCCCGTCCAGACACCTCCAGCTAGTCTCTCATTGGTTCTCCCTATTCCTGTTCAACTTCCGCAGAAATTGCAAACTGGGACAAACAGGAGTTTAAAGGCACTGACTCTCCAAGTCGGGAGAGTGTTAGTAAAGCGTCTGGAATGTTTCACCCGAGTACCAGGGGACGAAAACTGAGACATATTGGAACACGTCTCCCGATCACACGGTTGATCATACTCTGGGCTCCACATGCATGTTTTAGCTGAAGGAAGAATCCCTTAAACCTGGAGAGTTGAGACCCGTGGAATGGGTACCATGCAATATGACTTCAAAGGGTCTTCATTTGCTCACCGAACCTCTCCAATCCTATCACTGCTGCGTTTGTGCCCCTGTACACACGCTTGATTCTCTTTCGGAGACATAGCAATCCATAGGTTTTCAGATACTTACTAGTCAGGTACATTCTTAGGCATTTAATATGGGGTGTTGAGTCCCTCTCGTTGAGCAAGGAGTAGCTCTTGTCTATTATATATTTGGCTTAAGGAACTTTATCTGTGCTCATTTCAATCTCTGTTTTTATGCAGCACCCCAACTCACCTTTCCCCTTAAGCAAGCATAAGTTGGTTTTCTAAATTTGAGACCCTGTTCTGTTTTGTAATCCAGTTGCTGTGTAGCCAAGTTTACATTCCGTGTATTAGTGATATCTTATGATGTTTCATTTTCTGTGTGACTTATTTCAGTTAGAATCATCATACCTGAATCCACTCATTATGCTGCTACGGGCCTGATGAGATAGATTTCATTGCTGAGTGATATTGCATTGTACGTAAGTACCACAACTTCTTTATCCATTTTTCACTTTCTGCGATATTGAACTTGTCCCGTAAACGAGGTTCTTGTAAACAGAGCCATCCCAAACTTTGGGGTGGCTGTGTCTTTTAGATTTTAATTTCCCTAAGCTATAGGACCATAAGTGGAAGTGCCCTAGGCTCTGTTGCTTTGTTTTTTAGATGTTTCAGGAAACACCATACACTTCTCCCGAGTGGCTGTTTGTAATTTACATCCCGCCCATCAGCATAACAAGGCTCCCAGTTCTCCATGGCCTGTCCTGCCTTTCTGGATTTTACACTTTTATCAGATGGCCCTTTTGACCCCGGGGAAGTGAGACTTCATTGTAGTGCAGATTTCCTTTGCAAGCTTGCTTGGTTGGCCAAAATGGGCGTATGCGTTTTTTCCTGAATATATTCAGGAAAAAACGCATACGCCCATTTTGGCCAAGTGCATCATTGTGGACGTTCTGCCTCTTTTCCTATGCTTTAAATGCAATTGCAGTCTACCTCCTGAAATCGGTTTCCTGCAATTCTGCCTTGCTTTCAATGCCTCTTCATAGCCTTTCCTCAATATACTTTTTGATAATAGTTGGCCTTTATAACTCTGCACGTTTTTGAATTGCAGTGGCCCTTATCTCCATTTTTCAGCTCTTATTTTTGTGATCTTGCCTCATAACCACAGGATTCCTTCAGGCCCTATTTTTCTTCTGGGACGCCTTGCTGTGCCTTTGGTTAATTCTTCTTACTGATGTGAAATTAGAGTGACATGTGCCCATTGAAACTGCTACAGCTAGTTTCTCACTGGTTCCCCCTATTCCCATTCATCCTCCGCACTAACTGCAGACTGTGCGATACCGGAACTTAAAGGCATTGACTCTCCATGTGGGGTTGTTGTTAGTAAAGTGGCTGGAATGTCGATCCGGAGCCCCAGGAGAGGAACAATGAGGTGCGTTTTAGAAACCTTTCCCGATCATATGGTATACCAGTCGCTGGGTTTCCCAAGCATGGTTTAGCTGTAGGAAGATTCCCTTCAACCTGGAGTGTTGGGACCCTTGGAATGAGTAGCATGAAGTATTGCATTAAACTTTCGGCAGTTGCTCACCAAAGCTCACCAATCCTCTCAGCCCCAAGTGCCCAGCCTTATGTCTTATCCAGCTGTGGGTTTATATGTGGTCAACCCAGGTTGCATCACAGCCCCTGAGCGAATATTGTAAGAATTTTTCTCTCTTTGATTGTTTCTGCGTTGTGTTTTTAAAATTTATTTCTATAATGGGGTTTAGCTCATTTTCACTGCTGTGTTTGTGCTGCTCTGCACACACTTGATTCCCTTATGAAGATATATCAATACATGAGTTTTAAGATTCTTATTACTCAGATATATTTCTGTGTAGTATATAGGGTGTGTTGAGGCCAGTTCATTGAGCAAGGTGTAGATCTTGTCTAATATCTATTTGGTTTATTGAACGGTATCTGTGCTAATTTCAAACTCTGGTTTTATGTATCACCCCACCTCTCCTTTCCCCTTAAGCTGACATAAGTGTGTTTTCTAAATGTGAGACACTGTTCTGTTTTGTAATTCATTTTTTGTGCAGCCATATTTACCCTCCTTCTATACGTGATATCTTATGATATGTTTCTTTTTCTGTTTGACTTATTTCAAGTAGTATTATCGGACCTAAATCCACTCTTTATCCTTCTACTAGCCTTATTACATTGATTTCATGGTGAAGAGATATTCCATTGTACATAAGTACCACATCTTCTTTATCCATTGTTCTCTTTCCTGGGATATTTAAGGTGTACTGAAGTTGAGGTTCTTGTAAACAGAGTAGCCCTAAACTGTGGTGTGCTTGTGTCTTGTTGATTTTTAGACTTCCCTAGATATACTCCCATGATTGGATGTGTCCTATGCTCTGTAGCTCTGTTTTTTAGATGATTTAGGAACCACCATACACTTCTCCAGAGTGGCTCTCGGCAGTTCACACACTGCCCATCAGTGTATAAAGGCTCCCTGTTCTCCATGGCCTGTCCTGCATTTCTGGTTTTTACAATTTTTTAGGATGGCCCTTTTGACCGGTGGGAAATGAGACTTCTTTGTTGTGCACATTTGCATTGCTTGCTTGCTTCCTTGCCCATAAAGTGCGTATGCGTTTTTTCCTGGATATCATCAGGAAAAAACGCATACGCCCTTTTGGGCCAACTGCATCATTGTCGAAATTCTGCCGCTTTTCTTGTGCTTTAAAGACGAGTCCAATCTATCTCTTGAAATCTGTTTCTTGCAATTCTGTCTTGCATTCAGATCCTCTTCTTTGCCTTACCTCAACATAGTTTTGGACGTTAGTTTTCATTTATAACTCTGCAGGTTTGTGAATTGCAGTGACCCTGAACTCCATTTTTTAAGTTGCTCTTTTGTGAGCTGGCCTCAAACCCGCAGGATTGCTTCAGGCCCTATTTTGGCTCCGGCGAGGCGGGCTGAGCCTTTTTTCAATTCTTATTCTTAATGGGAAATTAGAGTGATATGTGCCCGTCCAAACCCCTACAACTATTCTCTCATTGGTTCCCCCTCTTCCCGTTCATCCTCCTCACAATTTGCAAAATGTGTGAAACAGAAGTTGAAATGTGCTGATTCTCCAAGTGGGGAGATTCTAAGTAACGTGGCTGGAATGGTGAACAGGAGCACCAGGAGAGGATAAATGAGCTGCATTTTAGACACATCTCCCGATCACATGGTGTACAGTCCTCTGGGTTTTCCATGCATGTTTTAGCTGTAGGAAGATCCCTTGAACCTGCAGATTTGGGACCCATTGAATGGGTACCAGGTAGTATTACTTTAAAGGGTGTGCATTTCCTCACCCAACCTCACATTTCTCTTAGTGCAAACAGTTTCCAGCCTTATGTCTCATCCTGCTGTGGGTCTAGACGTGTTCAATCCATGTTGCATCACCGTCCCTGAGGAAAAGTTGTAAGAGGTTTTCTCTGTCTCTCTGTCGTTTATGTTTTTCAATTTATTACTATATTGGTTACAGCTGATTTTCAAAGCTCTGTTTCTTGCTGCTGTACATCCACTTGATTCACGTACAGAGAGACATCAATAAATTCTTTTTCAGATTCCTACCAGTCGTATATATTCTTTTCCGGTGACTTGAGTGTGCTGAGTGCAGTTCTTTTAGCTACCGTGTAGGCCTTGTTGATTATCAGTTTGGTATTTGGAATGGTATCTTTGCTAATTTCAACCTCCTGGATGATGCCTCACCCCTCCCCACCTTTCCCGTTTAGCAGCCTTATGAGTGTTTTCTACATATTTGACTATGTTTTTGTTTTGTAATTTATTTCTTGTGTAGCTATTTTGGATTCCACCTTTAAGTGATATCTTATGATACGTGTCTTTTTCTTTTTGAATTATGTCACTTAGAATGATCATACGTAACTCCTCTGGAGTTGTTACAACTGGCCATATTTCATTGATTTCCGGGTGAGTAATATTCCACTCTACATAAGTACCACATCTCTATCCATTTTTTCCCTCCAGAGACATTAAAGTTATATCCTAGTCGAGGATCTTTTAAACAGAGAGGCAGTAAACATTGGGGTGCCTGTGTCCTCTCGATTTTTGTTTTTCCCAAGATATACGCCCATGAGTGCAAGTGCCCTATGCTCTGTAGTTCATTTTTTAGATGCTTTAGTAAACACAATACACTTCTCCAGAATGGCCGTTGGCAATATACATTTCCACTATAAGTCTCACAGGGCTCCCTCTTCTCCTTGCCCTGTCCTGCATTTCTGTTGTTTACGCTTTATGAGGATGGCTCTTCTGACTGATGCGAAGTGATATCTTTTGTAGTATTGATTTCCAGTGCCCACCTGTTTGGTTGGCTAAAAAAGTGTATGCCCTTTACTTGAATATATACAGAAAAAAACGCATACACCCTTTTTGGCCAACTGCAATGTTGGCAATGTTCAGCCCCTTTTCTTGTGCTTAATGGCGAGTCCTTTCTACCTCCTCAAATCCCTTTCCTGCCATTCTCCCTTGCTTACAAGTCCTTTTCTCTGACTTTCCTCAAGACATTTTTCAGTGATGGATATTTTCAACTCTGCAGTTTCGTGAATTTTACTGCCCCTGAGTTCCATTGTTCAACTTGTGTTTATGGGAACTGGCCACAAAGCAGTGGGATTTCCTCAAGCCCTATACTGTTTCCATGGGCAAACCTAGCCTTTGGTCAATTCGTCTTCCTGATTGGAAATTAGAGTGACATGTGCCTGTCTGAACACCTAGGACTTGTCTCTCATTGTTCCTCATCCTTCCGCTTCATCCTCTGGACAAATTCCAAACTGTACGCAACAGGATGTTGACAGTGCTGACATCTCCAAGTGGGTAGACTTTAGTAAAGAGGCTAGAGGGGTGAACCCGAGCACCAGGAGATGAGGAGATGAGATGCCTTTTCTAAACTCTTCCTGATCAGACGGTATACTATCCTCTGGGTGTGACAGACATGTTTTAGCAGTAGGAAGTGTCCCATTCATGTAAGGAGAACACCAGGGCTTTTTCAAAATCAGTGTCTCCCCGAAACCCAAACTGGGGAATTTTTTAAGCTACGGCTACACATATGTTCATTAAGGGCCTTGGGAAGTAGGCAGAGTCCAAACTTTAGATGATTGAAGTCTTCAGGGTCAGAAGCACTCACCACCAGCTTCCCTTAGGTTACACTTTAACTGTCATTGATAGATGATGTCAATAAAAATATCTATTCTTTTTCAGATTATTTCCCCTTATAGGTTATTGCAAAATGTTGAGTGTAGTTCCCTGTGCTATACAGTAGTTCCTTGTTGATGATCTGTTTTATACATAGCAGTGTGTATGTGTTAATCCCAAACTGTTAATTTATCCCTCCTCCCACCTTTCCCCTTTGGTAATAATAAATTATACGATTTTATACTTCTCAGAAATGGGGGAGCTGAAAGAGAGGTATCATTTTCAATGGAAAAGCATTTAAAACAAGATTGAAGCTTTAACCAAGATTATTAGATGTACATCCTTGGAAAGAAATCACTTCGTTTCTCTAATATTGACCTGACAAATAAGACAAACCCTTTCACTGAACTTGCTTATAATAAAGTGATGGAAATATCAAATGGAAGTGTTAGAAACATCTTATTTTACCCGAGCCTTATACACTGTTCTATGTTAACTACAGTTTGGCTCACACATCTGTTCATTGAGGTTACAATAATCTCAATTTCTGTTACTGATCTTCCAGAGTGGACCCCAACAAGTGTCCCCCTGCCCAGTGTCATTGGGGCCAACAGATCGAGACTGAGTTTGGTTCACAAGCAAAGGAAACTTTATATTTTGATCAGAGAATGGAGAGGTGAGAGCATGCACTACCCCGTGGGCTGTGGGCTGGGCTGCTGTGTAGAGATCCTGTGAGAGTCAGTGGGAGGGAGGGGGCGGAGCTCTCGAGGGCCGGGTTGGCTGCAGCTCAGGCTCTATATCGCGGAGTCTGCACTGGGCCCCAGGAGCTGAGGTGTCGACCCAGCCATTCTGCACTAGGAAATCTGGTCTGAAGTGCCGGGTGTGGAACCTCTGCATGCGGGACCCTAGGAGCACGTGAAATTAGACAAAGCACAAAGGATAAAAAAGGTTAGACTTGACTTTATTGCCCAGATTCTATTTTTATCTCCCAGGGATTTTTAATGGGCTTTGCTGGGGACAAACCCCTCCTCTGCCTTTTGTCCCGTTCCTCATTCTTGGAGTTCTGAGGGTGCAGACCCTTCTACTGTAACTGCTGAGTGCTGAGTTGGGAGCCCTCATACCCAGGGGCAAGTGTCAGAACTTCTCCCCAGCAGCCTCCAGGTGACGTTGATTGTCCCCAGGCCCCCTGCCTCCTTGCTCGTCCGCCTGAGCACCAGCATTGGAAGTGTTATAGATTCTAATGACCTTTAAGGGTCCAGGAAAGAGATGTGCAGAGACGCTGTGGGGGTCGGTTTCACCGCACCGCACATTTGTTCGGCCACCTTAGGCTGACCGTTTCTGCCAGCCTAGATGCTCTGAACAGTAGTCTGTGCTTTCTTCAATTAGGCCCCTGAATTAACGTACAAACAGCACCAGGTGTCCGAGCCCTGCCCACTCAACTCCCAGACAGTCCAGGGTCAGTAGTGATCAAGGACCATGATGGCCACTGAGTCAACAGCCTTTTGAAGTAAACAGGAGTCCAGCCGGTCTTATTGGCCACCATCATCACGGTGTCTGTAGGCTTTTCTATGGTGACAGTGTGATATACGGTTCCCACGCCAAGATTATTATCTCCCCTCTGGGTGCAGTAAGTCCTGCAAGCAGTAGTCTACTCTTTTGGAACACACTCTTGTTGTTTTATGAGAGAAACTCCAGGTCAAGTGATGTTCACACGAGTCATCATGGTGCCCTGTTGCCCCCGGTTATCTCTCTGGATGTTGGAGTTGGAAGGCCTCCTCACTCGAGGTCAGTGTGCCCACGGAACGAACCCTGCAACTTCAGGGCATGGTTGGTGGTTAGGATCACCACGTGGGGTCATTTTCCCTTAGGAGGGAGGTGGCCTTTTGGGCTGCTGATTTACAGGTTTTTAGGTACCACCAGTATCTTGGCCAGATGTGGCAGTGGGCCAAGCCCCTTGGTGCCCGTAGTTTATCCTACCTGGATGGCATTCTTGCATTGTTCCATTTCAAGTGGTCCCAGTTTTTGCACTAATTCTCCAATGGCGATTCACCTTTCACCGGGAATGTAAAGGTCAAAGGGTTTAGCTAAATTAGGGAGTTCCAGGGCAAGGGTCTGAATTGACTGCTCTTTCCATTCTTGAAAGGCCACTTCTGGATTCTATTCAAAAGGATCATCATCTTTTCCTTTCAGTGTTTCATATAGAGGCCCAGCTAGTAGACTGTAGTTAGGGATCCAGAAGCAGCAAACCCTGGCCTCCCCAGGAACCCCTAAGCTGTCTTCTAGTTTTAGAAAGGGGTAAGGCTGCAAATGGTTTCTTCCCTTTCCTGGGATGGGCTTCTCCGACCTTCTGTGAGAACGAAGCCCAGGCAGGTCACCGCAGTCTGTGATATTTGAGCTTTTTCTTGGACAACTTCTATCCTTTATTGGCTTGGTAGTTCAGAGGCCTCCTTAGTAGGGCTGGCGATCAGAATGTCGTCTGTGTATTGAAGGAGGGTTTCCTTTTCCAGAGGTAGAACTTTTAGGTCTTTAGCTAAGCTTTCCCCAAAGACGGTGTGGGAATTTTTGCACCCTTGGGGCAAGATGGCCCGGAAGTATTGTTTTAGTTGTATGTTGAGTCCTGCCACTCACAAGCCAAAATTTCTTGTGACTCTGGGACTAATGGAATACAAAAGAAGGCATCATTGAAGACTAATACAGAATACCATGTCCTGGTGGTTGGTAGAATGACCAGCAGGGTGTAGGAATTAGGAGCAACTGGAGGTATATCCTCGGTGGCTTCACTGACTGTCCTGACATCCTTTACCAGGTCCCCAGCAGCCCATGGGGCTCTCGTGGTCAGACCAATCCCAGGATACAGAGCTACCCTTGCAGGTACCGTGGCAGGGCTGGGCACACAGGAACCATGCACATAGCCCTCATTGCAGAGCACCCCCAGCTCACCTGTCACTCAGAGCTGACACAGAGCACCTCAGAGCAGGACTTGAACTAACAAACAGCAGCTGCAACAGTTCTGTGACCCTGGGCATCACTCTGTGCGGCCTCCCTTCACCTGGTCTTCCAGAGACTTCCACTGCACCCGGGGCACCAGGCCTCTCTCTCCAACCACCACCCACCCCTCCTCTCCCTGACTCCTGGGTTCCGCTGATTAGGAGAGGGTTTTCTTGAAGTTGTCTCCCACTCATGGGACAGATAAAATGATTAGAAAACAAGCCAAAGCTGCAGCCCCTTGTCTATCCTGACTCTCAGGAGCCCACACCTGTTCCTTGGACCTGGTCGGTTCAGCAAGTTCCATTTTCTGCAACTGTGAGCCCCTGAGGGGTGATGATTGGCTGAGCTGGGCAGCCTTACCGTGCCGGCCAGCCCTCCCCAGGTGTGCCTGGGTTGAGATCAATATAAATACCACTCCAGGCAGCAAGAGCCCCTGCAGCCATGCCTGACGCCATTTTCTCTGCCCTGTCAGCAGTCTCGGGGCTGGGCTGGTGGGAGGGAGTGAGAGGCCACAGCTTTGTGGGTGGCCCAGTGTGAGTGGGGCTCTGCTGGACTTTCTGCAGCAGTTGCCAGGCTGCCACCTGCTAAAGAAGAGGATGTGTCACCCATACCTGCTGCTGGAATTTCTCCCTGGGCAGAGGTGAGGAAGGAAAAAAGCAGTGGGGGCAGGGACAGGATGGGTATCTCAGGCAGGGAAATGGAAATCTTCCAGAAGAGCACCCAGTGCCAGGACCATCCTGGCTGGCCTGCAGGCACCAAGTCGGCTGGCATGGTGTCACTCGTGTGGCTCCATGGCCCTTCCTCTAGGCTTTCAAGTCCTTGTACATATTCAGGTGTTTTACCTGGGAAGGTTGGGAACAGTTCAGCAGCAGCTGGCCTGGGGCTCATCTCACGTTTACTCACAGATGCCTCGGCACGTTCCCCCAGGCTTGTAATGAGGACACTCCTTGTGGGGGGGCTGCTGGTTGCATGCGAGACGATTCCCCACCTCTGACCAACTTCAGAATTGTCTACCACTGGAGCAAGTGCCCTGATAGGGTTTTCATCTGTATAACTGGTGGGTTCTGTTTTGTTTTTTTCTTTTTTGTTTCAAGGTAGATTTTATTCCTCTTTTTTGTACTTATGGATGTAAGCATGGAAATAATTCATTCATATAAATACATGTATGTGAAGGGAATAACTTTTTTCCGTTTTTTAAAAAATTTTATTTTTCATTTTATTTTATTTATTTTTTATACAGTAGGTTCTTATTGGTTATCTATTTTATATATATAAATGTATACATGTCAATCCCAATCTCCCAACTCCTCCCACCGCCACCCCCCCCATGGCTTTCCCCTCTTTGTGTCCATACATTTGTTCTCTACATCTGTGTCTCTATTTCTTCCCTTCAAACCGGTTCATCTGTACCATTTTTCTAGGTTCCACATATATGCGTTAATATACAATATTTGTTTTTCTCTTTCTGACTTACTTCACTCTGTATGACAGTCTCTAGATCCATCGACGTCTCTACAAATGACCCAATTTCATTCCTTTTTATGGCTAATAGTCCATTTTATATATGTATCACATCTTTATCCATTCGTCTGTCTGTGGGCATTTAGGTTGCTTCCATTACCTGGCTATTGTAAATAGTGCTGCAGTGAACATTGTGGTGAATGTGTCTTTTTGATTTATGGTTTCCTCTGGGTATATGCCCAGTAGTGGGTTGCTGGATCATATGGTAATTCTATTTTTAGTTTTTTAAGGAACCTCCATACTGTTCTCCATAGTGACTATCAATTTACATTCCCACCAATCGTGGAAGAGGGTTCCTTTTCTCCACACCCTCTCCAGCATTTGTTGTTTGTAGATTTTCTGATGATGCCCATTCTAACAGGTGTGAGGTGATACCTCATTGTAGTTTTGATTTGCATTTCTCTAATAATTAGTGATGTAAAGCAGCTTTTCATGTGCTCCTTGGCCATCTCTACGTCTTCTTGGAAGAAATGTCTATTTAGATCTCCTGCCCATTTTTGTATTGGGTTGTTTGTTTTTTTAATATTGAGCTGCATGAGCTGTTTATATATATTGGAGATTAATCCTTTGTCCATTGATTCAGTTGCAAATATATTCTCCCATTCTGAGGGTTGTCTTTTTGTGTTTGTAGTTTCCATTGCTTTGCAAAAGCTTTTACGTTTCATTAGGTCCCATTTGTTTAGTTTTCTTTTTTATGTTATTACTCTAGGAGGTGGATCAAAAAAGATCTTGCTGTGATTTATGTTAGAGTATTCTTCCTATGTTTTCCTCTAAGAGTTTTATACTGTCCGGTCTTACATTAAGGTCTCTAATCCACTTTGAATTTATTTTTGTGTATGGTGTTAGGGGGTGTTCTAATTTCATTCTTTTACATGTAGCTGTCCATTTTTCCCAGCACCACTGATTGAAGACACTGTCTTTTCTCCATTGTATATTCTTGCCTACTTTGTCATAGATTAGTTGACAATAGGTGTGTAGGTTTATCTCTGGGCTTCTTTCTTTTTTATTTTCCTTTTACACCTTTATTGGAGTATAATTGCTTTACAATGGAGTGTTAGTTTCTGCTGTATAACAAAGTGAATCAATTATACATATACATATATCACCATATCCCCTCCCTCTTACATCTCCCTCCCACCCTCCACATCCCACCCCTTTAGGTGGTCACAAAGCACCGAGCTGATCTCCCTGTGCTATGTGGCTGCTTCCCAGTAGCTATCGATGTTACATTTGGTAATGTATATATGTCCATGGCACTCTCTCACTTCGTCCCAGCTTACCCTTCCCCCTCCCCGTGTCCTCAAGTCCTTTCTCTATGTCTGTGTCCTTAATCCTGTCCTGCCCCTAGGTTCTTCATAAACTTTTTTCTTTAGATTCCATATATCTCTGTTAGCACACGGTATTTATTTTTCTCTTTCTGACTTACTTCACTGTGTAGGACAGACTCTAAGTCCATCCCCCTCACTACAAATAACTCAGTTTTGTTTCTTTTTATGGCTGAGTAATATTCCATTTATATATGTGCCAGATATTCTTTATCCATTCATCTGTCGATGGACACTTAGGTTGCTTCCATGTCCTGGCTATTGTAAGTAGAACTGCAATGAACATTGTTGTATATAACTCTTTTTGAATTATGGTTTTCTCAGGGCAAATGCCCAGTAGTTGGATTGCTGGGTCGTATGGTACTTCTATTTTTAGTTTTTTAAGGAACCTCTATACTGTTATCCCTAGCGGGTATAGCAATTTACATTCCCAGCAACAGTGCAAGAACGTTCCCTTTTCTCCAGTAAATGTCTCTCCAGCATTTATTGTTTGTAGATTTTTTGATGATTGCCATTCTGACTGCTGGGAGGTGATACCTCACTGTAGTTTTGATTTGCATTTCTCTAATGATTAGTGATGTTCAGCATCCTTTCATGTGTTTATTGGCAATCTGTATGTCTCCTTTGGAGAAATGTCTATTTAGGTCTTCTGCCCATTTTTGGATTGTGTTGTTTGTTTTTGTGATATTGAGCTACACGAGCTGCTTGTAAATTTTGAAGATTAATCTTTTGTCATTTGCTTCATTTGAAAACATTTTCTCCCATTCTGAGGGTTGTATTTTCGTCTTGTTTATGTTTTCCTTTGCTGTGCAAAAGCTTTGAAGTTTCATTAGGTCCCATTTGTTTATTTTTGTTTTTATTTCCACTTCTCTAGGAGGTGGGTCAAAAAGGATCTTGCTGTGATTTATGTCATAGAGTGTTCTGCCTATGTTTTCCTCTAATAATTTTATAGTGTCTGGTCTAACATTTAGATCTCTAATTCATTTTGAGTTTATTTTTGTGTATGGTGTTATGGAGTGTTCTAATTTCATTCTTTCACGTGTAGTTGTCCAGTTTTCCCAGCACCACTTACTGAAGAGACTGTCTTTTCTTCATTGTATATCTTTGCCTCCTTTGTCATAGATGAGTTAGCCATAGGTACGTAGGTTTATCTCTGGGCTTTCTATCTTGTTCAATTGATCTATATTTCTGTTTTTGTGCCAGTATGATATAATCTTGATTAATGTAGCTTTGTAGTATAGTCTGAAGTTAGGAAGTCTGATTCCTCCAGCTCTTTTAATTTCCCTCAAGACTGCTTTGGCTATTCGGGGTCTTTTGTGTCTCCATACAAATTTTAAGATTTTTTTGTTCTAGTTCTGTAGAAAATGCCAGTGGTATTTGATAGGGATTGCATTGAATCTGTAGCTTGCTTTGGGTACTATAGTCATTTTCACAATATTGATTCTTCTAATCCAAGAACATGGTTTATACCTCCATATGTTTATATCATCTTTGATTTCTTTCAGCAGTGTCTTATAGTTTTCTGAGTACAGGTCTTTTACCTCCTTATGTAGGTTCATTCCTCCGTATTTTATTCTTTTTGTTGCAATGGTGAATGAGATTGTTTCCTTAATTTCTCTTTCTGATCTTTCATTGTTAGTGTATAGGAATGCAAGAGATTTCTGTGCATTAATTTTGTATCCTGCAACTTTACCAAATTCATTGATTAGCTCTAGTAGTTTTCTGGTGGCATCTTTAGGATTCACTATGTGTAGTATCGTGTCATTTGCAAACAGTGACAATTTTACTTCTTCTTTTCCAATTTGTATTCCTTTTATTTCTTTTTCTTCTCTGATTACTGTGTCTAGGACTTCCAAAACTATGTTGAGTAATAGTGGTGAGAGTGGACATCCTTGTCTTGTTCCTGATCTTAGAGGAAATGCTTTTAGTTTTTCACTATTGAGAATGATGTTTGCTGTGGGTTTGTCATATACTGCCTTTATTATGTTGAGGTAGATTCCCTCTATGCCCACTTTTTGGAGACTTTTAATCATAAATTGGTGTTGAATTTTGTCGAAAGCTTTTCCTGCATCTATTGGGATGATCATATTTTTATTCTACAATTTGTTAATATGGTGTATCACATTGATTGATTTGTGTATATTGAAGAATTCTTGCATCCCTGGGATAAACCCCACCTGATCATGGTGCATGATCCTTTTAATGTGTTGTTCAATTCTGTTTCCTAGTATTTTGTTGAGGATTTTTACATCTATATTAATCAGTGATATTGGTCTCTAATTTTCTTTTTCTGTAGTATCTTTGTCTGGTTTTGGTATCAGGGTGATGGTGGCCTCATATAATGAGTTTGGGAGTGTTCTTTCCCCTGAAAAGTTCTGAAGAGTTTGAGAAGATTGGGTGTTAGCTCTTGTCTAAATGTTTGATAGAATTCACCTCTGATGCCATCTAGTTCTGGACTTTTGTTTGTTGGAAGATTTTTAATCACACTTTCAATTTCATTACTTGTGATAGGTCTGTTCATATTTTCTATTTCTTCCCGGTTCAGTCTTGGAAGGTTATACCTTTCTAAGAATTTGTCCATTTCTTCCAGGTTGTCCATTTTATTGGCATAGAGTTGCTTGTAGAGGTCTCTTAGGATGCTTTGTATTTCTGTGGTGTCTGTTACAACTTCTCCTTTTTCATTTCTAATTTTATTGATTTGAGTCCTCTCCCTCTTTTACTTGAGTCTGGCTACAGGTTTATCATTTTTGTTTATCTTCTCAAAGAACCAGCTTTTAGTTTTATTGATCTTTGCTATTGTTTTTATTTCATTTATTTCTGCTCTGATCTTTATGATTTCTTTCCTTCTATTAACTTTGGGTTTTGTTCTTCGTTCTCTAGTTCCTTTAGGTGTAGGGTTAGATTGTTTATTTGAGATTTTTCTGGTTTCTTGAGGTAGTCTTTTATTGCTATAAACTTCCCTCTTAGAACTGTTTTTGCTGCATCCCATAGGTTTTCAATCATCGTGTTTTTGTTGTCATTTGTCTCTAGGTAGTTTTTGATTTCCTCTTTTATTTCTTCAGTGATCTCTTGGTTATTTAGAAACGTATTGTTTAGCCTCCATGTGTTTGTTTTTTACGTTATTTTCCCTGTAATTGAGTTCTAATCTCATAGCATTGTGGTCGGAACAGCTGCTTGATATGATTTCAGTTTTCTTAAATTTACTGAGGCTTTATTTGTGACCCAAGATGTGATCTATCCCAGAGAATGTTTCGTGTACCATTGAGAAGAACTTGTAGTCTGCTGTTTTTGGATGGAATGTCCTATAAATATCCATTAAATCTATCTGGTCTATTGTGTCATTTAAAGCTTGTGTTTCCTTATTAATTTTCTGTCTGGATGATCTCCATTGGTGTAAGTGAGGTGTTAAAGTCCCTTGCTATTATTGTGTTACTGTTGATTTCCTCTTTTATAGCTGTTAGCAGTTGCCTTATATATTGAGGTGTTCCTGTGTTGGGTACATATATATTTATAATTGTTATATCTTGGATTGATCCCTTGATCATTATGTAGTGTCCTTCCTTGTCTCTTGTAACATTCTTTATTTTAAAATCTATTTTATCTGATATGAGTATTGCTACTTCAGCTTTCTTTTGACTTTCATTTGCATGGAATATATTTTTCCATCCCCTCACTTTCAGTCTGTATGTGTCCCTAGGTCTGAAATGGGTCTCTTGTAGACAGCATATATATGGATCTTGTTTTTGTATCCATTCAGTGAGCCTGTGTCATTTGGTTGGAGCATTTAATCCATTCATGTTTAAGGTAATTATCAATATGTATGTTCCTATTATTATTTTCTTAATTGTTATGGGTTTGTCTTAGTGGGTCCTTTTCTTCTCTTGTGTTTCCCACTTAGAGAAGTTCCTTTAGCATTTGTTGTAGAGCTGGTTTCATGGTGCTGAATTCTCTTAGCTTTTGCTTGTCTGTAAAGCTTTTGATTTCTCCATCAAATCTGAATGAGATACTTGCTGGGTGGAGTACTCTTGGTGGTAGGTTCTTCCCTTTCATCACGTTAAATTATCATGCCACTCCCTTCTGGCTTGTAGATTTTCTGCTGAGAAATCAGCTGTTAACCTTATGGGAGTTCCGTTGTATGTTGTCATTTTTCCCTTGTTGCTTTCAATAATTTTTCTTTGTCTTTAATTTTTTCAATTTGATTACTGTGTGTCTCGGCATTTTTCTCCTTTGGTTTATCCTGCCTGGGACTCTCTGCGCTTTGTGGACTTCGGTGGCTATTTCTTTTCCCATGCTAGGGAAGTTTTCAACTATAATCTCTTCAGATATTTTCTCGAGTCCTTTCTCTCTCTGTTCTCCATCTGGGACCCCTATAATGCGAATGTTGTTGCATTTAATGTTGTCCCAGAAGTCTCTTAGGTTGTCTTCATTTATTTTCATTCTTTTTCTTTATTCTGTTCCATGGCAGTGATTTCCACCTTTCTGTCTTCCAGGTCACTTATCCGTTCTTCTGTCACAGTTATTCTGCTACTGATTCCTTCTAGTGTATTTTTCATTTCAGTTATTGTATTGTTCATCTCTGTTTGTTTGTTCTTTAATTCTTCTAGGTGTTTGTTCCTTAATTCTTCTAGGTCTTTGTTAAGCATTTCTTGCATCTTCTCGATCTTTGCCTCCATTATTTTTCTAAGGTCTTGGATCATCTTCACTATCATTATTCTGAATTCTTTTACTGGAAGGTTACCTATCCCCACTTCATTTCGTTGTTTTTCTGAGGATTTATCTTGTTTCTTGATCTGGTATAAAGTCCTCTGCCTTTTCATTTTCTCTGTCTTTCTGTGAATGTGGTTTTCCTTCCACAGGCTGCAGAATTGTAGTTCTTCTTGCTTCTGCTGTCTGCTCTCCAGTGATTGAGTCTATCTGAGAGGCTTGTGCAAGCTTCCTTATGCGAGGGACTGGTGGTGGGTAGAGCTGGGTGTTGCTCTGGTGGGCAGACCTTTAATCTGCTTGTCTGTGGATTAAATAAAAGTTTAATAAAAAGTTTAATCCACTTGTCTGCTGATGCATGGGGCTGGGTTCCCTCCCTGTTTGTTGTTTGGACTGAGGCGACCCAGCACTGGAGCCTACCTTGCTCTTGGTGAGGCTAATGGTGGACTCTGGGAGAGTTCACGCCAAGGAGTATTTCCCAGAACTTCTGCTGTCAGTGTCGTTGTCCCCATAG
Source organism: Orcinus orca (assembly GCF_937001465.1). Lineage (NCBI taxonomy): Eukaryota > Metazoa > Chordata > Mammalia > Artiodactyla > Delphinidae > Orcinus > Orcinus orca. The sequence continues at coordinate 7,062 of NW_026044074.1, read as the reverse complement.
TGAGCCGCAGCCACACCCCACCTCTGCAGGAGACCCTCTAAAACTAGCAGCTAGGTATGATCATTCACCTATGGGGTGACTGCTCCTTCCCCTGGGTCCTGATGTGCACACTACTTTGTGTGTGTCCTCCAAGAGGGGAGTCTCTGTTGAGACTCTGAGTCTCTGAGTGCAGTTGAGACTCTGAGTGGAGTCGCACAGACTCTGGGTCCTGTGAAGCTTTGATGTTTTGTGGTTCTAGAAATCCTATAGGAGACGGTCCACAGCAGGTGAAGCTAATGCTGTCATAGAGGTGGTGAAACCAAAGATCTGCAGTTCCGACTAGAGGTGCTGATGTACAAACAGGACAAAATCATCTCATGTGAATGTAGTTCAGGCATGTTTAAAATGAATGCAGTCATGTTAATGCCTAACATCTTCTATCTTGTGCCTCTCCTCAAGGACCCCCTCCTCAGTTCCTGAGGCTCCTGTAAGTCATGTACAGGAGAATGGAGAGTGGGCTCTGTCCAGTCTGAGCCCTGAGTTACCCTGTGTGTATCTTAGGATACTTTGTATTTCTGTGGTGGCTCTTGTAACATCATCTCTTTCAGTTCTGATTTATTTGGGCCCTCTCTTTTAAAAAAAGTACTACTGTTGTCTTTTATTCCTTACAGAAGTTTAATAAGTGTTTGATCTACTACCCTTACTCTATGTATACTTTTTGCCGTGAGATTTTTACTTTTGTTTGTTTTCTTGTTACTGTCAATAATTAGTGAGAATTCTTTTAAGCTACCTTCAACATTGTTTATAAAGCTGCTTTATTAGTGATGACAGAGCTTTAATGGAAGTCGTGTTCTGGTTGTAAACTAGAATGCAATGTGCCAGCAAAAAGTCCCTTAAGTGTATGTCTCATTACTTCTTGTTCTTTTTTTTCCTTTTTTCTCTCTTTTTTTTCTTGTTCTTTTTTTAATTTTTATTTTTTATCAGAGCAAATTTGATTAAAATGTTTTGTTTGTTCTAGGTGTGTAAGATGTGGTTCTTTTACACATATACATGTATGTATACTTCTTCAGATCGTTTTCTCATGTAGCTTGTGACACAATGTTGAGTAGTCTTCTCTTGGTATTCTGTAGGTCTTTGGTGATTATATATTTCACATGTGTTTCTATATCTATGTTAACCCCAATATCCTAATATATCCAGTCCTCACACCTTTCCATTTGGTGAACCTTAACTTTGTTTAATGAATCTGTGATTGCCTTTCTCTGTGGAAATATCTTCATTGGTATCAATTTTTAGCTAACACCTATAAGTGATATTATAGGATATGTGTCTTTTGCTGTCTGACTTAGTACAATTTGCCTGATTACCTCTAGAATCATCTACGGTGCTGCAAATGGCATTGTTTCATTTTTTTTCCCTAGATAATATTCCATCTGTACATGTACCAGTTCTTCTGTGTCCACTCACCTTTTGATGGACTTTTTGGTTGCCTCCATGTCTTGGCTATTGTAATACTGCTGCACTGCACATTTGCCTGCCTGTGTCTTTCCAATTCTGTCTTCTTATGTTATAGGCCCAAGAGTGGGCCTCCTGTATCATATAGTATCTCAGGGTTTACCGTTTAAATGCACCACGATTCTGTGCTCATTAGTGGCTCTTTCCAGGTTACATCTCACTTAAAGTTGAGGGTATGCATTTCTCTACAACATCTTCAGCATTTATTTATTTATTTATTTTTAACATCTTTATTGAAGTATAATTGCTTTACAATGGTGTGTTAGCTTGTGCTTTACAACAAAATGAATCAGTTATACATATACATATGTTCCCATATCACTTCCCTCTTGCGTCTCCCTCCCTCCCACCCTCCCTCCCCTCCCCTCCCCTCCCCTCCAGGCGGTCACAAAGCACCGAGCTGATCTCCCTGTGCCATGCTGCTGCTTCCCACTAGCTATCTACCTTACATTTGGTAGTGTATATATGTCCGTGCCTCTCTCTCCCTTTGTCACAGCTTACCCTTCCCCCTCTCCATATCCTCAAGTCCATTCTCTAGTAGGTCTCTGTCTTTATTCCTGTTTTACCCCTAGGTTCTTCATGACATTTTTTTTTCTTAAATTCCAGGTATATGTGTTAGCATACGGTATTTGTCTCTCTCTTTCTGACTTACTTCACTGTGTATGACAGACTCTAGGTCTATCCACCTCATTACAAATAGCTCAATTTCGTTTCTTTTTATGGCTTCAGCATTTATTGTTTGTAGTTTTCTTGCTGATGGATATTCTGACTGGTGTGAGCTGATACCTCTTTGTGGTTGAATTTGCATATGACTCATAATCTTTTGAAATTGAGCTTTAAGGCATGTCCTTTTTATTTTTCAAACTGTGATTACAGCTTAGCTCTTCAAAGTGTTTTCTAAAGTATGTGTTACATTTTGAAATTTATTGGCCATTACCTCCCTCAAAACATTTTGAGGGCAGGTTTCATTTACAGCCCTGCAGTACTTGTTCACATGAAGTGACCATTAGCACAGACTTTAAAGCTGCTTTTGCAGGTAACGGCCAGATTGCGGCAGCCTTTCTTTGTTCCCCATGCTGGTACTAGGGAAACAGAGCTTCTGGCCAGTGGTCTTCCTCGGTTATAAATTAGAGTGGAATGTGCCCGGATAAACCCCCAAAGGCTGATGTCTCCTTATTTTTGTTTGTTTTTTAAATTTAATTTATATTTTTATCGGAGTAATATTCCATTGTGTATATGGACCACTTCTTGGTGCATAGCTCTGTTGAGGGACATTTTCGTTGCTTCCAAGTGTTGGCTATATTAAATATTGCTGGAGTGCAAGATTGCCAGCCTGTGACTTTTTGATTCTCATTTTCTCAGGTGATAGGCCCAGCAGTGGGTGTGACTGATTGACTAGTAGCTCAATGTTTACCTTTTCAAAGCACCTCCATTGTGTTTTCATTAGTGGCTCTTACCATGTCTCCCTTAGAACCAAGGGTACGAACTTCTCCACAATCCCTTCAGCATTTATAGTTTGCAGCATTTTTGCTAATGGCCAATCTGACTGCTGTGACCTGATAAGTTTTTGTAATTTGGGTTTGCATGACTTTAAAATTTCCTAAAATTCATCATTTTCCACGCCTTTTTCCTTTCTGTTAAAAATCAAGTGTGAGTACAATATATCTCTTGAAGCTCTCTTCTTGGAAGGTTGCCCTCTTTTGAATTTTTGGTGGATATTCGACCCCAGGATTTTTTTGGAGGGCAGATGTCATTACAGAACTGCAAGTTTGGTGAATATTTAGTGACCATTAGCACTGGGTTTAAAGCTGCTGTTGTGGGAAACAGCCACAAGGAGGCAGCATTTGTCCTTTCCCAAATCTGAGTACTAGGGCAGCAGAGCCTTTCTGGAAGTCGTGGTCCTAGGTTTTAAGTTAGAATGGAATGTGCCAGGAGGAACGCCCATAAGTTTATGTCTCATTACATCTTGGTTTTTAAAATTTATTTAATCGGGGTAATGATTAGATATTGTTTGTCCAGATGTACACAATCTGGTTCATTTGTACAATATATATGTCTATTCATGTTCAGATCCTCTTCCCATGTAAAATATTACAGTGTTCCGTAGACCTCCCTTGCTATATGGTCCGTCTTTTTGATATATGTTTATTATATGTATTTGTATACGTATGGTAACGTTAATCTTAATTTATCCATTCTGCCCACCTTTCCTTTTAGATAAGCATACTTAATTTCTAAGTCTGTGAGTGTCTTTCTCTGTGGAAATATGTTCATTTGTGTTAGTTATTAGATAACGCTTATAAGTGATATCATAGGATATAGGTCTTTTGCTTTCTGACTTACCTCATATTCTGTGATTATCTCCAAGCTCATCTATGGCACCTCAAATAGCAGTGTTTCATTGTTTTCCATGGCTAATATTCTATTGTGAACGTGGACCACTTCTTCTTCATCCATACATCTGTTGATGGACATTTTGGTGGCTTCACTGTCTTGGCTATTGTGAATAAGGCTGCAGTGCAGCTTTTGCAGCCCGCGTCTTCTTGATTCTGGTCTTCTCAGGTGAGAGGCCCAGTGGTGTGACTGCTGCATCGAATGGTATCTCAACTTTTACTTTTAATCGTAGCTCCTTTCTGTTCTCATTATTGGCTCTTACCACGTTACATCTCACCAGCAGCTAGAGGGTACACAGTTCTCTAAAACACCTTCAGAATTTATTGTTTGTAGACCTTTTGCTGATGGTCAGTCGACTGGTGTGAGTTGAAACCTTTTTGTACATTAGATTTGCATGTGTCTAATAATTCCTGAGGTTGAGCTTTCACTCATTTTCCTTTTTTTAAACAAGAGAGTGAGTCAAACTTACCTCTTCATACTATCATCTTGAAAAATTTGTCAGTTTTGAATTTTATTGTCCATTCCCTACCTCAGCACAGTTGTTTAGGGCAGGTGTCCTTTGTAGCCCTGAGTCCTTGTGAATGTTAAGAGAACATTAGCTGTGGGCTTAACGCCGCTCTTGCGGAAAACGGCCACAAGGCAGCAGAATTTCTACATTTCCAACTCTGGGTTTTTGGGCAGCAGAGCCTTCCTGGAAATCGTGTTAGTAGGCTGCAAATTAGAGTGGAATGTGCCAGAGCACATCCCCAAGAGCTTATATCTCCTTACTTCTTGTTTGTTTTATAAATTTAATTTTTATTAATTATCAGAGCAAACTTGATAAAAATATTTTGTTTCTCCTAGGTGTACAGAATCTGGTTCATTATATCAATGTATTTGTCATTTATCTTTGCATTCTTTACCGTGTAGGTTATTACAGAGTGTTGCCTAGACCTCTCTTGGTATTCCATAGGTATTTTGTGATTATATATTTCGTATGTATTAGTACATGTCTGTTAACCCTCATATCCTAATTCACACATTCCTTACACTTTTCCATTTGGTTAAACATAATTTTTTTTTCTTAATCCATGCTTTTCCTTCTCTTGGAAATAAGTTCATGAGTATCAACTTTTAGGTAACACCTAGAAGTGATGTCATAGGATATCTGTCTTTCACTTTCTTTCTTTAATTTGAGTGATTATCTCTAGGTCCTTATATGGTGGTGCAAACGGCACTGTTTCATTGTTTTCCATGGCTAATATTCCATTGTTTACATGGACCACTTCCTCTTTGTGCATTTTTCTGTTGATGGACATTTTGGTTTCTTCCAAGTCTTGGCTATGTTAAATATTCCTGCAGTACAGGATTGCCAGCCTGTGTCTTTTCCATTCTGCTCTGCTCAGGTGATAGGCACATCAAAGGACCTACCAGATCACATGGTAGCTCAATTTTTACCCTTAAACGCACCTCCATTATGTTCTCACTACTGGCTGTTACCAGTTTACATCCCCCCAGCAGCTGGAGGGTACACAGTTCTCTGAAACCCCTTCAGCATTTATTCTTTGTAGACTTTTTGCTGAAGAACATTCTGAAGGCTGTGAGGTGAACATTTCTGTAATTGGATTTGCATGGCTTTATTCATTGCTGATGTTGCGCATTTTTCAATTTCCTTTTATTTTAAAGAGAAAGAAAAGACAAAATGTGCGTAAAATATGCCTCTTGACATTGTCTTCTTGAAATGTTGACGTCTTTTGAATTTTCTGGTCGATTACGACCCCAGGACATTTTTTGAGGCCCGGTGTCCTTTACGGTGCTGCACATATTTTGAATATTAAGTGAACGTTACCTCTTGGTTTAAAGCTGCTGTTGTGTGAAACAGCCACAAGGCGGCAGCATTTCTCCTTTACCAAATCTGGTTACCAGGGCAACAGAGCCTTAATGGAAGTCCTGTTCTAGGTTGAAAATTAGAATGGGATGTGCCAGGAAAAATTCCTTTCAGTTTATGTCTCATTATTTCTTGTTCATATTTTTAATTTAATTTTTATTTTTTATCGCAGCAAATTTGATTACAATGGTTTTTTTTTTTTTTGTTCTAGGTGTGCAAGATGTGGTTCTTTCACACACATACATATATCTATTCTTCTTTGGAACCTTTTCCCAGGTAGGTTATGACACAATGTTGAGTAGTCTTCTCTTGGTATTCCGTAGGTCTTTGGTGATTATATATTTCACATGTGTTTCTATATCTATGTTAACCCCAATATCGTAATGTATCCAATCCTCACACCTTTCGATTTGGGGAACCATAAGTTTGTTCAATGAATCTGTGATTGCCTTTCTCTGTGGAAATATCTTCACTGTTATCAATTTTCAGGTAACACCTATAAGTGATATACGTTAGGTGTCTTTCGCTTTCTCACTTACTACAAGTTGCATGGTTACCTCTAGACTCATCTATGGTGCTGCAAATGGCATTGTTTCATTTTTTTCCTGAGCTAATATTCCATCTCTACATGTAACAGTTCCTCTTTGTCCACTCATCTGTTGATGGACTTTTGGTTGCTTCCATGTCTTGGCTATTGTAATACTGCTGCAGTGCAGATTTGCCTGCCTGTGTCTTTCCAATTATGTCTTCTTATGTTATAGGCCCAGGAGTGGGCCTGCTGGATCATATAGTAGCTCAATGTTGAGCTTTTAAAGGCACCTCCACCCTGTTCCCATTAGTGACTCTTACCAGGTTACGTCCCACTTCAAATTAAGGGTATGCATTTCTCCACAACCTCTTCAGCATTGATCATTTGTAGTTTCTTTCCTGATGGTTATTCTGAATGGTGTGAGCTGATACCTCTGTGTGGTTGGATTTGCATGTGTCTCATAATCCTTTGAAATTGAGCTTTCAGGCATGTCCTTTTATTTTTCAAACGGTTATTACAGCTTAGTTCTTCAAATGGTTTTCTTGAAATATGTGCCACATTTTGAAATACTTTGGCCTTTACCTCCCACAAAACATGATGAAGGCAGGTTTCCTTTACAGCCCTGCAGGACTTGTTCATATGAAGTGAAAATTAGCATAGGTTTTAAAGCTGCTTTTGCAGGTAATGGCCAGAGGGTGGAGCATTTCATAATTCTATGAAACGTAACTGAACACACAATATATATTTTTTCTTTTAAATTTCCATTGTTACTTTTTTA
>NW_026044073.1:0-210744 GCF_937001465.1 Orcinus orca | reverse complement strand
CCAACAGCCACTTGGGAGAAGTGTATGGTGTTTCCTGAAACATCTAAGAAACAAAGCAACAGAGCCAACGGCACTTCCACTTATGGTCCTATAGCTTAGGGAAATTAAAATCAAAAAGACACAGCGACCCCAAAGTTTGGGACGGCTCTACTTACAAGAACCTCGTTTACGGGACAAGTTCAATATCGCAGACAGTGAAAAATTGATAAAGAAGTTTTGGTACTTACGTACAATGCAATATCACTCAGCAATGAAATCTATGTCATCAGGCCCATAGCAGCATAATGAGTAGATTCAGGTATGATGATTCTAACTGAAATAAGGCACAAGAAAAAGAAACATCATAAGATATCACTAATACACGGAATGTAAACTTGGCTACACAGGAACTGGATTACAAAACAGAAGAGGGTCTCAAATTTAGAAAACCAACTTATGCTTGCTTAAGGGGAAAGGTGAGTTGGGGTGCTGCATAAAACCAGAGATTGAAATGAGCACAGACAAAGTTCCTTAAGCCAAATATGGAATAGACAAGAGCTACTCCTTGCTCAACGAAATGGACTCAACACCCCATATTAAACGCCTAACAATGTACCTGACTAGTAAGTATATTAAAAGCTATGGATTGCTATGTCTCCGAAAGAGAATCAAGCGTGTGTACAGGGGCATAAACGCAGCAGTGATAGGATTGGAGAGGTTCGGTGAGGAAATGAAGACCCTTTGAAGTCATATTACATGGTACCCATTCCACGGGTCTCAACTCTCCAGGTTTAAGGGATTCTTCCTTCAGCTAAAACATGCATGTGGAAACAAGAGTATGATCAACCATGTGATCAGGAGACGTGTTCCAATATGTCTCAGTTCTCGTCCCCTGGTACTCGGGTGCAACATTCCAGATGCTTTACTAACACTCTCCCGACTTGGAGAGTCAGTGCCTTTAACCTCCTGTTTGGCCCAGTTTGCAATTTCTGCGGAAGATGAACAGGAATAGGGAGGACCAATGAGAGACTAGCTGGAGGTGTCTGGACGGGCAAATTTAACTCTCATTTCCCACCAGGAAGAGGAATTAACCAAAGGCTCAGCGTGCCGTGCCGGAACCAGATTACGGCCTGAAGCAATCCTGCGGTGTTGAGGCCAGCTCACAAGAAAGCGAGTTGAAGAAAGGAGCTCATGGGCACTGTAATTCACAAACCTGCAGAGTTATAAATGACAGATATCATCCAAAAATATACTGAAGTAAGGCTGCCAAGAGGACTTGAATGCGGGGCAGAATTGCAGGAAACCAATTTCAGGAGGTAGACTGGAATTGCATTTAAAGCATAGGAAAAGAGGCAGAACGTCGACAATGATGTACTTGGCCAAAAACTGTGTATGCGTTTTTTCCTGTATATATTCAGGAAAAAATGCATACACACTTTTTGGCCAACCAAGCAAGCTTGCAAAGGAAATCTGCACTACAATGAAGTCTCACTTCCCCCCGGTCAAAAGGGCCATCTGAAAAAATTTTAAAATCGAGAAAGGCAGGACAGGCCATGGAGAACTGGGAGACTTGTTATGCTGATGGGCGGGATGTAAATTGCCAACAGCCACTCGGGAGAAGTGTATGGTGTTTCCTGAAACATCTAAAAAACAAAGCAACAGAGCCTAGGGCACTTCCACTTATGGTCCTATAGCTTAGGGAAAATAAAATCAAAAAGACACAGCCACCCCAAAGTTTGGGACGGCTCCGTTTATAAGAAACTCGTTTATGGGACAAGTTCAATATCGCAGAAAGTGAAAAATGGATAAAGAAGTTGTGGTACTTACGTACAATGCAATATCACTCAGCAATGAAATCTATGTCATCAGGCCCGTAGCAGCATAATGAGTGGATTCAGGTATGATGATTCTAACTGAAATAAGTCACACACAAAAAGAAACATCATAAGATATCACTAATACACGGAATGTAAACTTGGCTACACAGGAATTGGATTACAAAACAGAACAGGGTCTCAAATTCAGAAAACCAACTTATGCTTGCTTAAGGGGAAAGGTGAGTGGGGTGCTGCATAAAACCAGAGATTGAAATGAGCACAGATAAAGTTCCTTAAGCCAAATATGTAATACACAAGAGCTACACCTTGCTCAACGAAATGGACTCAACACCCCATATTAAACGCCTAAGAATGTACCTGACTAGTAAGTATCTTAAAACCTATTGATCGCTATGTCTCCAAAAGAGAATCAAGCGTGTGTACAGGGGCATAAACGCAGAAGTGATAGGATTGGAGAGGTTCGGTGAGGAAATGAAGACCCTTTGAAGTCATATTACATGGTACCCATTCCACGGGTCTCAACTCTCCAGGTTTAAGGGATTCTTCCTTCAGGTAAAACATGCATGTGGAACCCAGAGTATGATCAACCGTGTGATCGGGAGACGTGTTCCAATATGTCTCAGTTCTCGTCCCCTGGTACTCGGGTGCAACATTCCAGGCGCTTTACTAACTCTCTCCCGACTTGGAGAGTCAGTGCCTTTAAACTCCTGTTTGGCCCGGTTTGCAATTTCCGCGGAAGATGAACAGGAATAGGGAGAACCAATGAGAGACTAGCTGGAGGTGTCTGGACGTGCAAATTTAACTCTCATTTCCCACCAGGAAGAGGAATTAACCAAAGGCTCAGCGTGCCGAGCCGGAACCAGATTAGGGCCTGAAGCAATCCTGCGGTGTTGCGGCCAGCTCACAAGAAAGCGAGTTGAAGAAAGGAGCTCAGGGGCACTGTAATTCACAAACCTGCAGAGTTATAAATGACAGCTATCGTCCAAAAATATACTGAAGTAAGGCTGCCAAGAGGACTTGAAAGCGGGGCATAATTGCAGGAAACCGATTTCAGGAGGTAGACTGGAATTTCATTTAAAGCATAGGAAAAGAGGCAGAACGTCGACAATGATGCACTTGGCCAAAAAGTGCGTATGCGTTTTTTCTTGAATATATTCAGGAAAAAACGAATACGCACTTTTTGGCCAACCAAGCAAGCTTGCAAAGGAAATCTGCACTACAATTAAGTCTCACTTCCCCCCGGTCAAAAGGGCCATCTGAAAAAAGTGTAAAATCCAGAAAGGCAGGACAGGCCATGGAGAACTGGGAGCCTTGTTATACTGATGGGCGGGATGTAAATTGCCAACAGCCACTCGGGAGAAGTGTATGGTGTTTCCTGAAACATCTAAAAAACAAAGCAACAGAGCCTAGGGCACTTCCACTTATGGTCCTATAGCTTAGGGAAATTAAAATCAAAAAGACACAGCCACCCCAAAGTTTGGGACGGCTCTGTTTACAAGAAACTCGTTTACGGGACAAGTTCAATATCGCAGAAAGTGAAAAATGGATAAAGAAGTTGTGGTACTTACGTACAATGCAATATCACTCAGCAATGAAATCTATGTCATCAGGCCCGTAACAGCATAATGACTGGATTCAGGTATGATGATTCTAACTGAAATAAGTCACACAGAAAAAGAAACATCATAAGATATCACTAATACACGGAATGTAAACTTGGCTACACAGGAACTGGATTACAAAACACAACAGGGTCTCAAATTTAGAAAACCAACTTATGCTTGCTTAAGGGGAAAGGTGAGTAGGGGTGCTGCATAAAACCAGAGATTGAAATGAGCACAGATAAAGTTCCTTAAGCCAAATATGGAATACACAAGAGGTACACCTTGCTCAACGAAATGGACTCAACACCCCATATTAAACGCCTAAGAATGTACCTGACTAGTAAGTATCTTAAAAGCTATGGATTGCTATGTCTCCGAAAGAGAATCAAGCGTGTGTACAGGGGCATAAACGCAGCAGTGATAGGATTGGAGAAGTTCGGTGAGCAAATGAAGACCCTTTGAAGTCATATTACATGGTAACCATTCCACGGGTCTCAACTCTCCAGGTTTAAGGGATTCTTCCTTCAGCTAAATCAGGCATGTGGAACCCAGAGTATGATCAACCATGTGATCGGGAGACGTGTTCCAATATGTCTCAGTTCTCGTCCCCTGGTACTCGGGTGCAACATTCCAGACGCTTTACTAACACTCTCCCGACTTGGAGAGTCAGTGCCTTTAACCTCCTGTTTGGCCCAGTTTGCAATTTCTGCGGAAGATGAACAGGAATAGGGAGAAAAAATGAGAGACTAGCTGGAGGTGTCTGGACGGGCAAATTTAACTCTCATTTCCCACCAGGAAGAGGATTTAACCAAAGGCTCAGCGTGCCGTGCCGGATCCAGATTAAGGACTGAAGCAATCCTGCGGTGTTGCGGCCAGCTCACAAGAAAGCGAGTTGAAGAAAGGAGCTCAGGGGCACTGTATTTCACAAACCTGCAGAGTTATAAATGACAGCTATCGTCCAAAAATATACTGAAGTAAGGCTGCCAAGAGGACTTGAAAGCGGGGCAGAATTGCAGGTATCCAATTTCAGGAGGTAGACTGGAATTGCATTTAAAGCATAGGAAAAGAGGCAGAACATCGACAATGATGCACTTGGCCAAAAAGGGCGTATGCGTTTTTTCCTGAATATATTCAGGAAAAAACGCATACGCCCTTTTTGGCCAACCAAGCAAGCTTGCAAAGGAAATCTGCACTACAATGAAGTCTCACTTCCCCCCGGTCAAAAGGGCCATCTGAAAAAAGTGTAAAATCCAGAAAGGCAGGACAGGCCATGGAGAACTGGGAGCCTTGTTATGCTGATGGGCGGGATGTAAATTGCCAACAGCCGCTCGGGAGAAGTGTATGGTGTTTCCTGAAACATCTAAGAAACAAAGAAACAGAGCCTAGGGCACTTCCACTTATGGTCCTACAGCTTAGGGAAATTAAAATCAAAAAGACACAGCCACCCCAAAGTTTGGGACGGCTCTGCTTAAAAGAACCTCGTTTACGGGACAAGTTCAATATCTCAGAAAGTGAAAAATGGATAAAGAAGTTTTGGTACTTACGTACAATGCAATATCACTCAGCAATGAAATCTATGTCATCAGGCCCGTAGCAGCATAATGAGTGGATTCAGGTATGATGATTCTAACTGAAATAAGTCACAAGAAAAAGAAACATCATAAGATATCACTAATACATGGAATGTAAAGTTGGCTACACAGAAACTGAATTACAAAACAGAATAGGGTCTCAAATATAGAAAACCAACTTATGCTTCCTTAAGGGGAAAGGTGAGTTGGGGTGCTGCATAAAACCAGAGATTGAAATGAGCACAGATAAAGTTCCTTAAGCCAAATATGTAATAGACAAGAGCTACTCCTTGCTCAACGAAATGGACTCAACACCCCATATTAAACGCCTAAGAATGTACCTGACTAGTAAGTATATTAAAAGCTATGGATTGCTATGTCTCCGAAAGAGAATCAAGCGTGTGTACAGGGGCATAAACGCAGCAGTGATAGGATTGGAGAGGTTCGGTGAGCAAATGAAGACCCTTTGAAGTCATATTGCATGGTACCCATTCCACTGGTCTCAACTCTCCAGGTTTAAAGGATTCTTCCTTCAGCTAAATCATGCATGTGGAACCCAGAGTATGATCAACCGTGTGATCGGGAGACGTGTTCCAATATGTCTCAGTTCTCGTCCCCTGGTACTCGGGTGCAACCTTCCAGACGCTTTACTAACACTCTCCCGACTTGGAGAGTCAGTGCCTTTAACCTCCTGTTTGGCCCAGTTTGCAATTTCTGCGGAAGATGAACAGGAATAGGGAGGACCAATGAGAGACTAGCTGGAGGTGTCTGGACGGGCAAATTTAACTCTCATTTCCCACCAGGAAGAGGAATTAACCAAACGCTCAGCGTGCCGTGCCGGAACCAGATTAGGGCCTGAAACAATCCTGCGGTGTTGCGGCCAGCTCACAAGAAAGCGAGTTGAAGAAAGGAGCTCAGGGGCACTGTAATTCACAAACCTGCAGAGTTATAAATGACAGCTATCGTCCAAAAATATACTGAAGTAAGGCTGCCAAGAGGACTTGAAAGCGGGGCAGAACTGCAGGAATACAATTTCAGGAGGTACACTGGAATTGCATTTAAAGCATAGGAAAAGAGGCAGAACGTCGACAATGATGCACTTGGCCAAAAAGGGTGTATGAGTTTTTTCCTGAATATATTCAGGAAAAAACGCATACGCCCTTTTTGGCCAACCAAGCAAGCTTGCAAAGGAAATCTGCACTACAATAAAGTCTCACTTCCCCCCGGTAAAAACGGCCATCTGAAAAAAGTGTAAAATCCAGAAAGGCAGGACAGGCCATGGAGAACTGGGAGCCTTGTTATGCTGATGGGCGGGATGTAAATTGCCAACAGCCCCTTGGGAGAAGTGTATGGTGTTTCCTGAAACATCTAAGAAACAAAGCAACAGAGCCTAGGGCACTTCCACTTATGGTCCTACAGCTTAGGGAAATTAAAATCAAAAAGACACAGCCACCCCAAAGTTTGGGACGGCTCTGCTTACAAGAACCTCGTTTACGGGACAAGTTCAATATCGCAGAAAGTGAAAAATGGATAAAGAAGTTGTGGTACTTACGTACAATGCAATATCACTCAGCAATGAAATCTATGTCATCAGGCCCGTAGCAGCATAATGAGTGGATTCAGGTATGATGATTCTAACTGAAATAAGTCACAAGAAAAAGAAACATCATAAGATATCACTAATACCCGGAATGTAAACTTGGCTACACAGAAACTGAATTACAAAACAGAATAGGGTCTCAAATATAGAAAACCAACTTATGCTTGCTTAAGGGGAAAGGTGAGTTGGGGTGCTGCATAAAACCAGAGATTGAAATGAGCACAGATAAAGTTCCTTAAGCCAAATATGTAATAGACAAGAGCTACTCCTTGCTCAACGAAATGGACTCAACACCCCATATTAAACGCCTAAGAATGTACCTGACTAGTAAGTATATTAAAACCTATGGATCGCTATGTCTCTGAAAGAGAATCAAGCGTGTGTACAGGGGCATAAACGCAGCAGTGATAGGATTGCAGAGGTTTGGTGAGCAAATGAAGACCCTTTGAAGTCATATTGCATGGTACCCATTCCACGGGTCTCAACTCTCCAGGTTTAAGGGATTCTTCCTTCAGCTAAAACATGCATGTGGAACCCAGAGTATGATCAACCGTGTGATCGAGAGACGTGTTCCAATATGTCTCAGTTCTCGTCCCCTGGTACTCGGGTGCAACATTCCAGATGCTTTACTAACATTCTCCCGACTTGGAGAGTCAGTGCCTTTAACCTCCTGTTTGGCCCAGTTTGCAATTTCTGCGGAAGATGAACAGGAATAGGGAGGACCAATGAGAGACTAGCTGGAGGTGTCTGGACGGGCAAATTTAACTCTCATTTCCCACCAGGAAGAGGAATTCACCAAACGCTCAGCGTGCCGTGCGGGAACCAGATTAGGGCCTGAAGCAATCCTGCGGTGTTGCGGCCAGCTCACAAGAAAGCGAGTTGAAGAAAGGAGCTCAGGGGCACTGTAATTCACAAAACTGCAGAGTTATAAATGACAGCTATCGTCCAAAAATATACTGAAGTAAGGCTGCCAAGAGGACTTGAAAGCGGGGCAGAATTGCAGGAAACCGATTTCAGGAGGTAGACTGGAATTGCATTTAAAGCATAGGAAAAGAGGCAGAACATCGACAATGATGCACTTGGCCAAAAAGGGCGTATGCGTTTTTTCTGAATATATTCAGGAAAAAACGCATACACCCTTTTTGGCCAACCAAGCAAGCTTGCAAAGGAAATCTGCACTACAATGAAGTCTCACTTCCCCCCGGTAAAAAGGGCCATCTGAAAAAAGTGTAAAATCCAGAAAGGCAGGACAGGCCATGGAGAACTGGGAGCCTTGTTATGCTGATGGGCGGGATGTAAATTGCCAACAGCCGCTTGGGAGAAGTGTATGGTGTTTCCTGAAACATCTAAGAAAAAAAGCAACAGAGCCTAGGGCACTTCCACTTATGGCCCTATAGCTTAGGGAAATTAAAATAAAAAAGACACAGCCACCCCTAAGTTTGGGACGGCTCCGTTTAGAAGAAACTCGTTTACGGGACTAGTTCAATATCGCAGAAAGTGAAAAATGGATAAAGAAGTTGTGGTACTTACGTACAATGAAATATCACTCAGCAATGAAATCTATTTCATCAGGCCCGTAGCAGCATAATGAGTGGATTCAGGTATGATGATTCTAACTGAAATAAGTCACACAGAAAAAGAAACATCATAAGATATCACTAATACACGGAATGTAAACTTGGCTACACAGGAACTGGATTACAAAACAGAACAGGATCTCAAATTTAGAAAACCAACTTATGCTTTCTTAAGGGGAAAGGTGAGTTGGGGTGCTGCATAAAACCAGAGATTGAAATGAGCACAGATAATGTTCCTTAAGCCAAATATGTAATACACAAGAGCTACTCCTTGCTCAACGAAATGGACTCAACACCCCATATTAAACGCCTAAGAATGTAGCTGACTAGTAAGTATCTTAAAACCTATGGATCGCTATGTCTCCGAAAGAGAATCAAGTGTGTGTACAGGGGCATAAACGCAGCAGTGATAGGATTGGAGAGGTTTGGTGAGCAAATGAAGACCCTTTGAAGTCATATTGCATGGTACCCATTCCACGGGTCTCAACTCTCCAGGTTTAAGGGATTCTTCCTTCAGCTAAAACATGCATGTGGAACCCAGAGTATGATCAACCGTGTGATCGAGAGACGTGTTCCAATATGTCTCAGTTCTCGTCCCCTGGTACTCGGGTGCAACATTCCAGATGCTTTACTAACATTCTCCCGACTTGAAGAGTCAGTGCCTTTAACCTCCTGTTTGGCCCAGTTTGCAATTTCTGCGGAAGATGAACAGGAATAGGGAGGACCAATGAGAGACTAGCTGGAGGTGTCTGGACGGGCAAATTTAACTCTCATTTCCCACCAGGAAGAGGAATTAACCAAAGGATCAGCATGCCGTGCCGGAACCAGATTAGGGCCTGAAGCAATCCTGCGGTGTTGCGGCCAGCTCACAAGAAAGCGAGTTGAAGAAAGGAGCTCAGGGGCACTGTAATTCACAAACCTGCAGAGTTATAAATGACAGCTATCGTCCAAAAATATACTGAAGTAAGGCTGCCAAGAGGACTTGAAAGCGGGGCAGAATTGCAGAAACCGATTTCAGGAGGTAGACTGGAATTGCATTTAAAGCATAGGAAAAGAGGCAGAACGTCGACAATGATGCACTTGGCCATAAAGGGCGTATGCGTTTTTTCCTGAATATATTCAGGAAAAAACGCATACGCACTTTTTGGCCAACCAAGCAAGCTTGCAAAGGAAATCTGCACTACAATGAAGTCTCACTTCCCCCCGGTCAAAAGGGCCATCTGAAAAAAGTGTAAAATCCAGAAAGGCAGGACAGGCCATGGAGAACTGGGAGCCTTGTTATGCTGATGGGCAGGATGTATATTGCCAACAGCCACTCGGGAGAAGTGTATGGTGTTTCCTGAAACATCTAAGAAACAAAGCAACAGAGCCTAGGGCATTTCCACTTATGGCCCTATAGCTTAGGGAAATTAAAATCAAAAAGACACAGCCACCCCAAAGTTTGGGACGACTGTGTTTACAAGAAACTCGTTTACGGGACAAGTTCAATATCGCAGAAAGTGAAAAATGGATAAAGAAGTTGTGGTACTTACGTACAATGCAATATCACTCAGCAATGATATCTATGTCATCAGGCCCATAGCAGCATAATGAGTGGATTCAGGTATGATGATTCTAACTGAAATAAGTCACACAGAAAAAGAAACATCATAAGATATTACTAATACACGGAATGTAAACTTGGCTACACAGGAACTGGATTACAAAACAGAACAGGGTCTCAAATTTAGAAAACCAACTTATGCTTGCTTAAGGGGAAAGGTGTGTTGGGGTGCTGCATAAAACCAGAGATTGAAATGAGCACAGATAAAGTTCCTTAAGCCAAATATGGAATAGACAAGAGCTACTCCTTGCTCAACGAAATGGACTCAACACCCCATATTAAACGCCTAAGAATGTACCTGACTAGTAAGTATCTTAAAACCTATGGATCACTATGTCTCCGAAAGAGAATCAAGCGTGTGTACAGGGGCATAAACGCAGCAGTGATAGGATTGCAGAGGTTCGGTGAGCAAATGAAGACCGTTTGAAATCATATTGCATGGTACACATTCCACGGGTTTCAACTCTCCAGGTTTAAGGGATTCTTCCTTCAGCTAAAGCATGCATGTGGAACACAGAGTATGATCAACCGTGTGATCGGGAGACGTGTTCCAATATGTCTCAGTTCTCGTCCCCTGGTACTCGGGTGCAACATTCCAGATGCTTTACTAACACTCTCCCGACGTGGAGAGTTAGGGCCTTTAACCTCCTGTTTGGCCCAGGTTGCAATTTCTGCGGAAGATGAACAGGAATAGGGAGAACCAATGAGAGACTAGCTGGAATTGTCTGGACGGGCAAATTTAACTCTCATTTCCCACCAGGAAGAGGAATTAACCAAAGGCTCAGCGTGCCGTGCCGGAACCAGATTAGGGCCTGAAGCAATCCTGCAGTGTTGCGGCCAGCTCACAAGAAAGCGAGTTGAAGAAAGGAGCTCAGGGGCACTGTAATTCACAAACCTGCAGAGTTATAAATGACAGCTATCGTCCAAAAATATACTGAAGTAAGGCTGCCAAGAGGACTTGAAAGCGGGGCAGAATTGCAGGAAACCGATTTCAGGAGGTAGACTGGAATTGCATTTAAAGCATAGGAAAAGAGGCAGAACGTCGACAATGATGCACTTGGCCAAAAAGGGCGTATGCGTTTTATCCTGAATATATTCAGGAAAAAACGCATACGCCCTTTTTGGCCAACCAAGCAAGCTTGCAAAAGAAATCTGCACTACAATGAAGTCTCACTTCCCCCCGGTCAAAAGGGCCATCTGAAAAAAGTGTAAACTCCAGAAAGGCAGGACAGGCCATGGAGAACTGGGAGCCTTGTTATGCTGACGGGCGGGATGTAAATTGCCAACAGCCACTTGGGAGAAGTGTATGGTGTTTCCTGAATCATCTAAGAAACAAAGCAACAGAGCCTAGGGCACTTCCACTTATGGTCCTATAGCTTAGGGAAATTAAAATCAAAAAGACACAGCCACCCCAAAGTTTGGGACGGCTCTGCTTACAAGAACCTCGTTTACGGGACAAGTTCAATAACGCAGAAAGTGAAAAATGGATAAAGAAGTTTTGGTACTTACGTACAATGCAATATCACTCAGCAATGAAATCTATGTCATCAGGCCCGTAGCAGCATAATGAGTGGATTCAGGTATGATGATTCTAACAGAAATAAGTCACAAGAAAAAGAAATATAATAAGATACCATTTATACACAGAATGTAAACTTCGCTACACAGGAACTGGATTACAAAACAGAACAGGGTCTTAAATTTAGAAAACCAACTTATGCTTGCTTAAGGGGAAAGGTGAGTTGGGGTGCTGCATAAAACCAGAGATTGAAATGAGCACAGATAAAGTTCCTTAAGCCAAATATGTAATACACAAGAGCTACTCCTTGCTCAACGAAATGGACTCAACACCCCATATTAAACGCCTAAGAATGTACCTGACTAGTAAGTATCTTAAAACCTAAGGATCGCTATGTCTCCGAAAGAGAATCAAGCATGTGTACAGGGGCATAAACGCAGCAGTGATAGGATTGGAGAGGTTCAGTGAGCAAATGAAGACCCTTTGAAGTCATATTGCATGGTACCCATTCCACGGGTCTCAACTCTCCAGGTTTAAGGGATTCTTCCTTTACCTAAATCATACATGTGGAACCCAGAGTATGATCAACCGTATGATCGGGAGACGTGTTACAATATGTCTCAGTTCTCGTCCCCTGGTACTTGGGTGCCACTTTCCAGACACTTTACTAACACTCTCCCAACTTGGAGAGTCAGTGCCTTTAACCTCCTGTTTGGCCCAGTTTGCAATTTCTGCGGAAGATGAACAGGAATAGAGAGGACCAATGAGAGACTAGCTGGAGGTGTCTGGACGGGCAAATTTAACTCTCATTTCCCACCAGGAAGAGGAATTAACCAAAGGATCAGCATGCCGTGCCGGAACCAGATTAGGGCCTGAAGCAATCCTGCGGTGTTGTGGCCAGCTCACAAGAAAGCGAGTTGAAGAAAGGAGCTCAGGGGCACTGTAATTCACAAACCTGCAGAGTTATAAATGACAGCTATCGTCCAAAAATATACTGAAGTAAGGCTGCCAAGAGGACTTGAAAGCGGGGCAGAATTGCAGAAACCGATTTCAGGAGGTAGACTGGAATTGCATTTAAAGCATAGGAAAAGAGGCAGAACGTCGACAATGATGCACTTGGCCATAAAGGGCGTATGCGTTTTTTCCTGAATATATTCAGGAAAAAACGCATACGCACTTTTTGGCCAACCAAGCAAGCTTGCAAAGGAAATCTGCACTACAATGAAGTCTCACTTCCCCCCGGTCAAAAGGGCCATCTGAAAAAAGTGTAAAATCCAGAAAGGCAGCACAGGCCATGGCGAACTGGGAGCCTTGTTATGCTGATGGGCAGGATGTATATTGCCAACAGCCACTCGGGAGAAGTGTATGGTGTTTCCTGAAACATCTAAGAAACAAAGCAACAGAGCCTAGGGCATTTCCACTTATGGCCCTATAGCTTAGGGAAATTAAAATCAAAAAGACACAGCCACCCCAAAGTTTGGGACGACTCTGTTTACAAGAAACTCGTTTACGGGACAAGTTCAATATCGCAGAAAGTGAAAAATGGATAAAGAAGTTGTGGTACTTACGTACAATGCAATATCACTCAGCAATGAAATCTATGTCATCAGGCCCATAGCAGCATAATGAGTGGATTCAGGTATGATGATTCTAACTGAAATAAGTCACACAGAAAAAGAAACATCATAAGATATCACTAATACACGGAATGTAAACTTGGCTACACAGGAACTGGATTACAAAACAGAACAGGATCTCAAATTTAGAAAACCAACTTATGCTTTCTTAAGGGGAAAGGTGAGTTGGGGTGCTGCATAAAACCAGAGATTGAAATGAGCACAGATAATGTTCCTTAAGCCAAATATGTAATACACAAGAGCTACTCCTTGCTCAACGAAATGGACTCAACACCCCATATTAAACGCCTAAGAATGTAGCTGACTAGTAAGTATCTTAAAACCTATGGATCGCTATGTCTCCGAAAGAGAATCAAGTGTGTGTACAGGGGCATAAACGCAGCAGTGATAGGATTGGAGAGGTTTGGTGAGCAAATGAAGACCCTTTGAAGTCATATTGCATGGTACCCATTCCACGGGTCTCAACTCTCCAGGTTTAAGGGATTCTTCCTTCAGCTAAAACATGCATGTGGAACCCAGAGTATGATCAACCGTGTGATCGAGAGACGTGTTCCAATATGTCTCAGTTCTCGTCCCCTGGTACTCGGGTGCAACATTCCAGATGCTTTACTAACATTCTCCCGACTTGAAGAGTCAGTGCCTTTAACCTCCTGTTTGGCCCAGTTTGCAATTTCTGCGGAAGATGAACAGGAATAGGGAGGACCAATGAGAGACTAGCTGGAGGTGTCTGGACGGGCAAATTTAACTCTCATTTCCCACCAGGAAGAGGAATTAACCAAAGGATCAGCATGCCGTGCCGGAACCAGATTAGGGCCTGAAGCAATCCTGCGGTGTTGCGGCCAGCTCACAAGAAAGCGAGTTGAAGAAAGGAGCTCAGGGGCACTGTAATTCACAAACCTGCAGAGTTATAAATGACAGCTATCGTCCAAAAATATACTGAAGTAAGGCTGCCAAGAGGACTTGAAAGCGGGGCAGAATTGCAGAAACCGATTTCAGGAGGTAGACTGGAATTGCATTTAAAGCATAGGAAAAGAGGCAGAACGTCGACAATGATGCACTTGGCCATAAAGGGCGTATGCGTTTTTTCCTGAATATATTCAGGAAAAAACGCATACGCACTTTTTGGCCAACCAAGCAAGCTTGCAAAGGAAATCTGCACTACAATGAAGTCTCACTTCCCCCCGGTCAAAAGGGCCATCTGAAAAAAGTGTAAAATCCAGAAAGGCAGGACAGGCCATGGAGAACTGGGAGCCTTGTTATGCTGATGGGCAGGATGTATATTGCCAACAGCCACTCGGGAGAAGTGTATGGTGTTTCCTGAAACATCTAAGAAACAAAGCAACAGAGCCTAGGGCATTTCCACTTATGGCCCTATAGCTTAGGGAAATTAAAATCAAAAAGACACAGCCACCCCAAAGTTTGGGACGACTGTGTTTACAAGAAACTCGTTTACGGGACAAGTTCAATATCGCAGAAAGTGAAAAATGGATAAAGAAGTTGTGGTACTTACGTACAATGCAATATCACTCAGCAATGATATCTATGTCATCAGGCCCATAGCAGCATAATGAGTGGATTCAGGTATGATGATTCTAACTGAAATAAGTCACACAGAAAAAGAAACATCATAAGATATTACTAATACACGGAATGTAAACTTGGCTACACAGGAACTGGATTACAAAACAGAACAGGGTCTCAAATTTAGAAAACCAACTTATGCTTGCTTAAGGGGAAAGGTGTGTTGGGGTGCTGCATAAAACCAGAGATTGAAATGAGCACAGATAAAGTTCCTTAAGCCAAATATGGAATAGACAAGAGCTACTCCTTGCTCAACGAAATGGACTCAACACCCCATATTAAACGCCTAAGAATGTACCTGACTAGTAAGTATCTTAAAACCTATGGATCACTATGTCTCCGAAAGAGAATCAAGCGTGTGTACAGGGGCATAAACGCAGCAGTGATAGGATTGCAGAGGTTCGGTGAGCAAATGAAGACCGTTTGAAATCATATTGCATGGTACACATTCCACGGGTTTCAACTCTCCAGGTTTAAGGGATTCTTCCTTCAGCTAAAGCATGCATGTGGAACACAGAGTATGATCAACCGTGTGATCGGGAGACGTGTTCCAATATGTCTCAGTTCTCGTCCCCTGGTACTCGGGTGCAACATTCCAGATGCTTTACTAACACTCTCCCGACTTGGAGAGTTAGGGCCTTTAACCTCCTGTTTGGCCCAGGTTGCAATTTCTGCGGAAGATGAACAGGAATAGGGAGAACCAATGAGAGACTAGCTGGAATTGTCTGGACGGGCAAATTTAACTCTCATTTCCCACCAGGAAGAGGAATTAACCAAAGGCTCAGCGTGCCGTGCCGGAACCAGATTAGGGCCTGAAGCAATCCTGCAGTGTTGCGGCCAGCTCACAAGAAAGCGAGTTGAAGAAAGGAGCTCAGGGGCACTGTAATTCACAAACCTGCAGAGTTATAAATGACAGCTATCGTCCAAAAATATACTGAAGTAAGGCTGCCAAGAGGACTTGAAAGCGGGGCAGAATTGCAGGAAACCGATTTCAGGAGGTAGACTGGAATTGCATTTAAAGCATAGGAAAAGAGGCAGAACGTCGACAATGATGCACTTGGCCAAAAAGGGCGTATGCGTTTTATCCTGAATATATTCAGGAAAAAACGCATACGCCCTTTTTGGCCAACCAAGCAAGCTTGCAAAAGAAATCTGCACTACAATGAAGTCTCACTTCCCCCCGGTCAAAAGGGCCATCTGAAAAAAGTGTAAAATCCAGAAAGGCAGGACAGGCCATGGAGAACTGGGAGCCTTGTTATGCTGACGGGCGGGATGTAAATTGCCAACAGCCACTTGGGAGAAGTGTATGGTGTTTCCTGAATCATCTAAGAAACAAAGCAACAGAGCCTAGGGCACTTCCACTTATGGTCCTATAGCTTAGGGAAATTAAAATCAAAAAGACACAGCCACCCCAAAGTTTGGGACGGCTCTGCTTACAAGAACCTCGTTTACGGGACAAGTTCAATAACGCAGAAAGTGAAAAATGGATAAAGAAGTTTTGGTACTTACGTACAATGCAATATCACTCAGCAATGAAATCTATGTCATCAGGCCCGTAGCAGCATAATGAGTGGATTCAGGTATGATGATTCTAACAGAAATAAGTCACAAGAAAAAGAAATATAATAAGATACCATTTATACACAGAATGTAAACTTCGCTACACAGGAACTGGATTACAAAACAGAACAGGGTCTTAAATTTAGAAAACCAACTTATGCTTGCTTAAGGGGAAAGGTGAGTTGGGGTGCTGCATAAAACCAGAGATTGAAATGAGCACAGATAAAGTTCCTTAAGCCAAATATGTAATACACAAGAGCTACTCCTTGCTCAACGAAATGGACTCAACACCCCATATTAAACGCCTAAGAATGTACCTGACTAGTAAGTATCTTAAAACCTAAGGATCGCTATGTCTCCGAAAGAGAATCAAGCATGTGTACAGGGGCATAAACGCAGCAGTGATAGGATTGGAGAGGTTCAGTGAGCAAATGAAGACCCTTTGAAGTCATATTGCATGGTACCCATTCCACGGGTCTCAACTCTCCAGGTTTAAGGGATTCTTCCTTTACCTAAATCATACATGTGGAACCCAGAGTATGATCAACCGTATGATCGGGAGACGTGTTACAATATGTCTCAGTTCTCGTCCCCTGGTACTTGGGTGCCACTTTCCAGACACTTTACTAACACTCTCCCAACTTGGAGAGTCAGTGCCTTTAACCTCCTGTTTGGCCCAGTTTGCAATTTCTGCGGAAGATGAACAGGAATAGAGAGGACCAATGAGAGACTAGCTGGAGGTGTCTGGACGGGCAAATTTAACTCTCATTTCCCACCAGGAAGAGGAATTAACCAAAGGATCAGCATGCCGTGCCGGAACCAGATTAGGGCCTGAAGCAATCCTGCGGTGTTGTGGCCAGCTCACAAGAAAGCGAGTTGAAGAAAGGAGCTCAGGGGCACTGTAATTCACAAACCTGCAGAGTTATAAATGACAGCTATCGTCCAAAAATATACTGAAGTAAGGCTGCCAAGAGGACTTGAAAGCGGGGCAGAATTGCAGAAACCGATTTCAGGAGGTAGACTGGAATTGCATTTAAAGCATAGGAAAAGAGGCAGAACGTCGACAATGATGCACTTGGCCATAAAGGGCGTATGCGTTTTTTCCTGAATATATTCAGGAAAAAACGCATACGCACTTTTTGGCCAACCAAGCAAGCTTGCAAAGGAAATCTGCACTACAATGAAGTCTCACTTCCCCCCGGTCAAAAGGGCCATCTGAAAAAAGTGTAAAATCCAGAAAGGCAGCACAGGCCATGGAGAACTGGGAGCCTTGTTATGCTGATGGGCAGGATGTATATTGCCAACAGCCACTCGGGAGAAGTGTATGGTGTTTCCTGAAACATCTAAGAAACAAAGCAACAGAGCCTAGGGCATTTCCACTTATGGCCCTATAGCTTAGGGAAATTAAAATCAAAAAGACACAGCCACCCCAAAGTTTGGGACGACTCTGTTTACAAGAAACTCGTTTACGGGACAAGTTCAATATCGCAGAAAGTGAAAAATGGATAAAGAAGTTGTGGTACTTACGTACAATGCAATATCACTCAGCAATGAAATCTATGTCATCAGGCCCATAGCAGCATAATGAGTGGATTCAGGTATGATGATTCTAACTGAAATAAGTCACACAGAAAAAGAAACATCATAAGATATCACTAATACACGGAATGTAAACTTGGCTACACAGGAACTGGATTACAAAACAGAACAGGGTCTCAAATTTAGAAAACCAACTTATGCTTGCTTAAGGGGAAAGGTGTGTTGGGGTGCTGCATAAAACCAGAGATTGAAATGAGCACAGATAAAGTTCCTTAAGCCAAATATGGAATAGACAAGAGCTACTCCTTGCTCAACGAAATGGACTCAACACCCCATATTAAACGCCTAAGAATGTACCTGACTAGTAAGTATCTTAAAACCTATGGATCACTATGTCTCCGAAAGAGAATCAAGCGTGTGTACAGGGGCATAAACGCAGCAGTGATAGGATTGCAGAGGTTCGGTGAGCAAATGAAGACCGTTTGAAATCATATTGCATGGTACACATTCCACGGGTTTCAACTCTCCAGGTTTAAGGGATTCTTCCTTCAGCTAAAGCATGCATGTGGAACACAGAGTATGATCAACCGTGTGATCGGGAGACGTGTTCCAATATGTCTCAGTTCTCGTCCCCTGGTACTCGGGTGCAACATTCCAGATGCTTTACTAACACTCTCCCGACTTGGAGAGTCAGGGCCTTTAACCTCCTGTTTGGCCCAGGTTGCAATTTCTGCGGAAGATGAACAGGAATAGGGAGAAACAATGAGAGACTAGCTGGAATTGTCTGGACGGGCAAATTTAACTCTCATTTCCCACCAGGAAGAGGAATTAACCAAAGGCTCAGCGTGCCGTGCCGGAACCAGATTAGGGCCTGAAGCAATCCTGCAGTGTTGTGGCCAGCTCACAAGAAAGCGAGTTGAAGAAAGGAGCTCAGGGGCACTGTAATTCACAAACCTGCAGAGTTATAAATGACAGCTATCGTCCAAAATTATACTGAAGTAAGGCTGCCAAGAGGACTTGAAAGCGGGGCATAATTGCAGGAAACCGATTTCAGGAGGTAGACTGGAATTGCATTTAAAGCATAGGAAAAGAGGCAGAACGTCGACAATGATGCACTTGGCCAAAAAGTGCGTATGCATTTTTTCCTGAATATATTCAGGAAAAAACGCATACGCCCTTTTTGGCCAACCAAGCAAGCTTGCAAAAGAAATCTGCACTACAATGAAGTCTCACTTCCCCCCGGTCAAAAGGGCCATCTGAAAAAAGTGTAAAATCCAGAAAGGCAGGACAGGCCATGGAGAACTGGGAGCCTTGTTATGCTGATGGGCGGGATGTACATTGCCAAGAGCCACTCGGGAGAAGTGTATGGTGTTTCCTGAAACATCTAAAAAACAAAGCAACAGAGCCTAGGGCACTTCCACTTATGGTGCTATAGCTTAGGGAAATTAAAATAAAAAAGACACAGCCACCCCAAAGTTTTGGACGGCTGTGTTTACAAGAACCTCGTTTACTGTACAAGTTCAATAGCGCAGAAAGCGAAAAATGGATAAAGAAGTTGTGGTACTTACGTACAATGCAATATCACTCAGCAATGAAATCTATGTCATGAGGCCCGTAGCAGCATATTGAGTGGATTCAGGTATGATGATTCTAACTGAAATAACTCACACAGAAAAAGAAACATCATAAGATATCACTAATACACGGTATGTAAACTTGGCTACACAGGAACTGGATTACAAAAGAGAACAGGGTCTCAAATTTAGAAAACCAACTTATGCTTGCTTAAGGGGAAAGGTGAGTTGGGGTGCTGCATAAAACCAGAGATTGAAATGAGCACAGATAAAGTTCCTTAAGCCAAATATGGAATAGACAAGAGCTACTCCTTGCTCAACGAAATGGACTCAAAACCCCATATTAAACGCCTAAGAATGTACCTGACTAGTAAGTATCTTAAAACCTATGGATTGCCATGTCTCCGAAAGTGAATCAAGCATGTGTACAGGGGCATAAACGCAGCAGTGATAGGATTGGAGAGGTTCGGTGAGCAAATGAAGACCCTTTGAAGTCATATTGCATGGTACCCATTCCACGGGTCTCAACTCTCCAGGTTTAAGGGATTCTTCCTTCAGCTGAAACATGCATGTGGAACCCAGAGTATCATCAACCGTGTGATCGGGAGACGTGTTCCAATATGTCTCAGTTCTCGTCCCCTGGTACTCGGGTACAACATTCCAGACGCTTTACTAACACTCTCCCGACTTGGAGAGTCAGTGCCTTTAACGTCCTGTTTGGCCCAGTTTGCAATTTCTGCGGAAGATGAACAGGAATAGGGAGGACCAATGAGAGACTAGCTGGAGGTGCCTGGACGGGCAAATTTAACTCTCATTTCCCACCAGGAAGTGGAATTAACCAAAGGCTCAGCGTGCCGTGCCGGAACAAGATTAGGGCCTGAAGCAATCCTGTGGTGTTGCGGCCAGCTCACAAGAAAGCGAGTTGAAGAAAGGAGCTCGGGGCACTGTAATTCACAAACCTGCAGAGTTATAAATGACAGCTATCGTCCAAAAATATACTGAAGTAAGGCTGCCAAGAGTACTTGAAAGCTGCGCAGAATTGCAGGAAACCGATTTCAGGAAGTAGACTGGAATTGCATTTAAAGCATAGGAAAAGAGGCAGAACGTCCACAATGATGCACTTGGCCTAAAAGGGCGTATGCATTTTTTCCTGAATATATTCAGGAAAAAATGCATACGCGCTTTTTGGCCAACTAAGCATGCTTGCAAAGGAAATCTGCACTAAAATGAAGTCTCACTTCCCCCGGGTCACAAGGGCGATCTGAAAAATGTGTAAAATACAGAAAGGCAGGACTGGCCATGGAGAACTTGGAGCCTTGTTATGCTGATGGGCGGGATGTAAATTGCCAACAGCCACTTGGGAGAAGTGTATGGTGTTTCCTGAAAGTTCTAAGAAACAAAGCAACAGAGCCTAGGGCACTTCCACTTATAGTCCTATAGCTTAGGGAAATTAAAACCAAAAAGACACAGCCACCCCAAAGTATGGGATGGCTCTGTTTACAAGAACCTCGTTTACGGTACAAGTTCAATATCGCAGAAAGTGAAAAATGGATAAAGAAGTTGTGGTACTTACGTACAACGCAATATCACTCAGCAATGAAATCTATTTCATCAGGCCCATAGCAGGATAATGTGTGGATTCAGTTATGATGATTCTAACTGAAATAAGTCACAGAGAAAAAGAAACATCATAAGATATCACTAATACACGGAATGTAAACTTGCTACACAGTAACTGAATTACAAAACAGAATAAGGTGTCAAATTTAGAAAACCAACTTATGCTTGCTTAAGGGGAAAAGTGAGTTGGGGTGCTGCACAAAAACACATATTGAAATGAGCACAGATAAAGTTCCTTAAGCCAAATATGGAATAGACAAGTGCTACTCCTTGTTCAATGAAATGGACTCAACACCCCATATTAAAAGCCTAAGTATGTAGCTGACTAGTAAGTATCTTAAAACCTATGGATTGCTATGTCTCCGAAAGAGAATCAAGCATGTGTACAGGGGCATAAACGCAGCAGTAATAGGATTGGAGAGGTTCGGTGAGCAAACGAAGACCCTTTGAAATCATATTGCATGGTACCCATTCCACGGGTCTCAACTCTCCAGGTTTAAGGGATTCTTCCTTCAGCTAAAACATGCATGTGGAACCCAGAGTATGATCAACCGTGTGATCGGGAGACGTGTGCCAATATATCTCAGTTCTCGTCCCCTGGTACTCGGGTGTAACATTCCAGACACTTTACTAACACTCTCCCGACTTGGAGAGTCAGTGCCTTTAACGTCCTTTTTGGCCCAGTTTGCAATTTCTGCGGAAGATGAACAGGAATAGGGAGAACCAATGAGAGACTAGCTGGAGGTGTCTGGACGGGCAAATTTAACTCTCATTTCCCACCAGGAAGAGGAATTAACCAAAGGCTCAGCGTGCCGAGCCGGAACAAGATTAGGGCCTGAAGCAATCCTGCGGTGTTGCGGCCAGCTCACAAGAAAGCGAGTTGAAGAAAGGAGCTCAGGGGCACTGTAATTCACAAACCTGCAGAGTTATAAATGACAGCTATCGTCCAAAAATATACTGAAGTAAGGCTGCCAAGAGGACTTGAAAGCGGGGCAGAATTGCAGGAAACCGATTTCAGGATGTAGACTGGAATTGCATTTAAAGCATAGGAAAAGAGGAAGAACGTCCACAATGATGCACTTGGCCAAAAATGTCTTATGCGTTTTTTCCTGAATATATCCAGGGAAAAACGCATACGCCATTTTTGGCCAACCAAGCAAGCTTGCAAAGGAAATCTGCACTACAATGAAGTCTCACTTCCCCCCAGTCAAAAGGGTCATCTGAAAAAAGTATAAAATCCAGAAAGGCAGGACAGGCCATGGAGAACTGGGAGCCCTGTTATGCTGATGTGTGGGATGTAAATTGCCAACAGCCACTCGGGAGAAGTGTATGGTGTTTCCTGAAACATCTAAAAAACAAAGCAACAGAGCCTAGGTCAAATCCACTTATGGTCCTATAGCTTAGGGAAATTAAAATCAAAAAGACACAGCCACCCCAAAGTTTGGGATGACTCTGTTTACAAGAACCTCGTTTATGGTACATGTTCAATATCGCAGAAAGCGAAAAATGGATAAAGAAGTTGTGGTACATACGTACAATGCAATATCACTCAGCAATGAAATCTATGTCAACAGGCCTGTAGCAGAAAATGAGTGGGTTCAGGTATGATGATTCTAACTGAAATAAGTCACAAAGAAAAAGAAACATCATAAGATATCACTAATACACGGAATATAAACTTGGCTACACAGGAACTGGATTACAAAACAGAACAGGGTCTCAAATTTAGATAACCAACTTATGCTTGCTTAAGGGGAAAGGTGAGTTGGGGTGCTGCATAAAACCAGAGATTGAAATGAGCACAGATAAAGTTCCTTAAGCCAAATATGTAATAGACAAGAGCTACTCCTTGCTCAACGAAATGGACTCAACACCCCATATTAAACGCCTAAGAATGTACCTGACTAGGAAGTATCTTAAAACCTATGTATTGCTATGCCTCCGAAAGAGAATCAAGCGTGTGTACAGGGGCATAAACGCAGCAGTGATAGGATTGGAGAGGTTCGGTGAGCAAATGAAGACCCTTTGAAGTCATATTGCATGGTACCCATTCCACGGTTCTCAACTCTCTAGGTTTAAGGGATTCTTCCTTCAGCTGAAACATGCATGTGGAACCCAGAGTATGATCAACCGTGTGATCAGGAGACGTGTTCAAATATGTCTCAGTTTTCGTCCCCTGGTACTCGGGTGCAACATTCCAGACGCTTTACTAACACTCTCCCGACTTGGAGAGTCAGTGCCTTTAACCTCCTGTTTGGCCCAGTTTGCAATTTCTGCGGAAGAAGAACAGGAATAGGGAGGACCAATGAGAGACTAGCTGGAGGTGTCTGGACGGGCAAATTTAACTCTCATTACCCACGAGGAAGAGGAATTAACCAAAGGCTCAGCGTGCCGTGCCGGAACCACATTAGGACCTGAAGCAATCCTGCGGTGTTGCGGCCAGCTCACAAGAAAGCGAGTTGAAGAAAGGAGCTCAGGGGCACTGTAATTCACAAACCTGCAGAGTTATAAATGACAGCTATCGTCCAAAAATATACTGAAGTAAGGCTGCCAAGAGGACTTGAAAGCGGGGCAGAATTGCAGGAAACCGATTTCAGGAGGGAGACTGGAATTGCATTTAAAGCATAGGAAAAGAGGCAGAACGTCCACAATGATGCACTTGGCCAAAAATGTCGTATGCGTTTTTTCCTGAATATATTCAGGAAAAAACGCATACACCATTTTTGGCCAACCAAGCAAGCTTGCAAAGGAAATCTGCACTACAATGAAGTCTCACTTCCCCCCGGTCAAAGGGCCATCTGAAAACAGTGTAAAATCGAGAAAGGCAGGACAGTCCATGGAGAACTGGGAGCCTTGTTATGCTGATGGGCGGGATGTAAATTGCCAACAGCCACTAGGGAGAAGTGTATGGTGTTTCCTGAAACATCTGAGACACAAAGCAACGGAGCCTAGGGCACTTCCACTTATGGTCCTATAGCTTAGGGAAATTAAAATCAAAAAGACACAGCCACCCCAAAGTTTGGGACGGCTCTGTTTACAAGAACATCGTTTACGGTACAAGTTCAATATCGCAGAAAGTGAAAAATGGATAAAGAAGTTGTGGTACTTACGTACAATGCAATATCACTCAGCAATGAAATCTACGTCATCAGGCCCGTAACAGCATAGAGTGGATTCAGGTATGATGATTCTAACTGAAATAAGTCACACAGAAAAAGAAACATCATAAGATATCACTAATACACGGAATGTAGTATTGGCTACACAGGAACTGGATTACAAAACAGAACAGGGTCTCAAATTTAGAAAACCAACTTATGCTTGCTTAAGGGGAAAGGTGAGTTGGGGTGCTGCATAAAACCAGAGATTGAAATGAGCACAGATAAAGTTCCTTAAGCCAAATATGTAATAGACAAGAGCTACTACTTGCTCAACGAAATGTACTCAACACCGCATATTAAACGCCTAAGAATGTACCTGACTAGTAAGTATCTTAAAACCTATGGATTGCTATGTCTCTGAAAAAGAATCAAGCGTGTGTACAGGGGCATAAACGCAGAAGTGTTAGGATTGGAGAGGTTCGGTGAGCAAATGAAGACCCTTTGAAGTCATATTGCATGGTACCCATTCCACGGGTCTCAACTCTCCAACTTTAAGGGAATCTTCCTTCAGCTGAAACATGCATGTGGAACCCAGAGTATGATCAACCGTGTGATCGGGAGACGTGTTCCAATATGTCTCAGTTCTCGTCCCCTGGTACTCGGGTGCAACATTCCAGACGCTTTACTAACACTCTCCCGACTTGGAGAGTCAGTGCCTTTAACCTCCTGTTTGGCCCAGTTTGCAATTTCTGCGGAAGATGAACAGGAATAGGGAGGACCAATGAGAGACTAGCTGGAGGTGTCTGGACGGTCAAATTTAACTCTCATTACCCACGAGGAAGAGGAATTAACCAAAGGCTCAGCGTGCCGTGCCGGAACCACATTAGGACCTGAAGCAATCCTGCGGTGTTGCGGCCAGCTCACAAGAAAGCGAGTTGAAGAAAGGAGCTCAGGGGCCCTGTAATTCACAAACCTGCAGAATTATAGATGACAGCTATCGTCCAAAAATATACTGAAGTAAGACTGCCAAGAGGACTTGAAAGCGGGGCAGAATTGCAGAAAACCGATTTCAGGAGGTAGACTGGAATTGCATTTAAAGCATAGGAAAAGAGGCAGAACGTCCACAATGATGCACTTGGACAAACAGGGCGTATGCGTTTTTTCCTGAATATATTCACTCGGGAGAAGTGTATGGTGTTTCCTGAAACATCTAAAAAAGAAAGCAACAGAGCCTAGGTCAATTCCACTTATGGTCCTATAGCTTAGGGAAATTAAAATCAAAAAGACACAGCCACCCCAAAGTTTGGGATGGCTCTGTTTACAAGAACCTCGTTTATGGTACAAGTTCAATATCGCAGAAAGCGAAAAATGGATAAAGCAGTTGTGGTACTTACGTACAATGCAATATCACTCAGCAATGAAATCTATGTCAACAGGCCTGTAGCAGAAAATGAGTGGGTTCAGGTATGATGATTCTAACTGAAATAAGTCACACAGAAAAAGAAACATCATAAGATATCACTAATACACGGAATGTAAACTTGGCTACACAGGAACTGGATTACAAAACAGAACAGGGTCTCAAATTTAGAAAACCAACTTATGCTTGCTTAAGGGGAAATGTGAGTTGGGGTGCTGCATAAAACCAGAGATTGAAATGAGCACAGATAAAGTTCCTTAAGCCAAATATGTAATAGAAAAGAGCTACTCCTTGCTCAACGAAATGGACTCAACACCCCATATTAAACGCCTAAGAATGTACCTGATTAGTAAGTATCTTAAAACCTATGGATTGCTATGCCTCCGAAAGAGAATCAAGCGTGTGTACAGGGGCATAAACACAGCAGTGATAGGATTGGAGAGGTTCGGTGAGCCAATGAAGACCCTTTGAAGTCATATTGCATGGTACCCATTCCACGGTTCTCAACTCTCCAGGTTTAAGGGATTCTTCCTTCAGCTGAAACATGCATGTGGAACCCAGAGTATGATCAACCGTGTGATCAGGAGACGTGTTCAAATATGTCTCAGTTTTCGTCCCCTGGTACTCGGGTGCAACATTCCAGACGC
Organism: Orcinus orca; assembly: GCF_937001465.1. Lineage (NCBI taxonomy): Eukaryota > Metazoa > Chordata > Mammalia > Artiodactyla > Delphinidae > Orcinus > Orcinus orca. Next base: position 184,774 of record NW_026044073.1, on the reverse strand, counting down.
TTTACTAACAATCTCCTGACTTGGAGAGTCAGTGCCTTTAACCTCCTGTTTGGCCCAGTTTGCAAATTCTGCGGAAGATGAACAGGAATAAGGAGGACCAATGAGAGACTAGCTGGAGGTGTCTGGACGGGCAAATTTAACTCTCATTTCCCACCAGGAAGAGGAATTAACCAAAGGCTCAGCGTGCCGTGCCGGAACAAGATTAGGGCCTGAAGCAATCCTGCGGTGTTGCGGACAGCTCACAAGAAAGCGAGTTGAAGAAAGGAGCTCAGGGCCCCTGTAATTCACAAACCTGCAGAATTATAAATGACAGCTATCGTCCAAAAATATACTGAAGTAAGGCTGCCAAGAGGACTTGAAAGCGGGGCAGAATTGCAGAAAACCGATTTCAGGAGGTAGACTGGAATTGCATTTAAAGCATAGGAAAAGAGGCAGAACGTCCACAATGATGCACTTGGACAAAAAGGGCGTATCCGTTTTTTCCTGAATATATTCACTCGGGAGAAGTGTATAGTGTTTCCTGAAACATCTAAAAAAGAAAGCAACAGAGCCTAGGGCACTTCCACTTATGGTCCTATAGCTTAGGGAAATTAAAATCAAAAAGACACAGCCATCCAAATGTTTGGGACGGCTCTGTTTACAAGAACCTCGTTTATGGTACATGTTCAATATCGCAGAAAGTGAAAAATGGATAAAGAAGTTGTGGTACTTACGTACAATGCAATACCACTCAGCAATGAAATCTATGTCAACACGCCTGTAGCACAAAATGAGTGGGTTCAGGTATGATGATTCTAACTGAAATAAGTCACACAGAAAAAGAAACATCATAAGATATCACTAATACACGGAATGTAAACTTGGCTACACAGGAACTGAATTACAAAACAGAACAGGGTCTCAAATTTAGAAAACCAACTTATGCTTGCTTAAGGGGAAAGGTGAGTTGGGATGCAGCATAAAACCAGAGATTGAAATGAACACAGATAAAGTTCCTTAAGCCAAATATGTAATAGACAAGAGCTACTCCTTATTCAACGAAATGGACTCAACACCCCATATTAAACGCCTAAGAATGTACCTGACTAGTAAGTATCTTAAAACCTATGGATTGCTATGTCTGCGAAAGAGAATCAAGCATGTGTACAGGGGCATAAACGCAGCAGTGATAGGATTTGAGAGGTTCGGTGAGCAAAAAATGACCCTTTGAAGTCATATTACATGCTACCCATTCCACGGGTCTCAACTCTCCAGGTTTAAGGGATTCTTCCTTCAGCTGAAACATGCATGTGGAACCCAGAGTATGATCAACCGTGTGATCAGGAGACGTTTTCAAATATGTCTCAGTTTTCGTCCACTGGTACTCGGGTGCAACATTCCAGACGCTTTACTAACACTCTCCTGACTTGGAGAGTCAGTGCCTTTAACCTCCTGTTTGGCCCAGATTGCAATTTCTGCAGAAGATGAACAGGAATAGGTAGGAGCAATGAGAGACTAGCTGGAGGTGTCTGGACGGGCAAATTTAACTCTCATTTCCCACCAGGAAGAGGAATTAACCAAAGGCTCAGCGTGCCGTGCCGGAACAAGATTAGGGCCTGAAGCAATCCTGCGGTGTTGTGGCCCGCTCACAAGAAAGCGAGTTGAAGAAAGGAGCTCAGGGGCACTGTAATTCACAAACCTGCAGAGTTATAAATGTCAGCTATCGTCCAAAAATATACTGAAGTAAGGCTGCCAAGAGGACTTGAAAGTGGGGCAGAATTGCAGGAAACCGATTTCAGGAGGTAGACTGGAATTGCATTTAAAGCATAGGAAAAGAGGCAGAACGTCCACAATGATGCACTTGGCCAAAAAGGGCGTATGCGTTTTTTCCTGAATATATTCAGGAAAAAACGCATACGCCCTTTTTGGCCAACCAAGCAAGCTTGCAAAGGAAATCTACACTACAATGAAGTCTCACTTCCGCCTGGTCAAAAGGGCCATCAGAAAAAAGTGTAAAATCCAGAAAGGCAGGACAGGCCATGGAGAACTGGGAGCCTTGTTATGCTGATGGGCGGGATGTAAATTGCCAACAGCCACTCGGGAGAAGTGTATCGTGTTTCCTGAAACATCTAAAAAACAAAGCAACAGAGCCTAGGGCACTTCCACTTATGGTCCTATAGCTTAGGGAAATTAAAATCAAAAAGACACAGCCACCCCAAAGTTTGGGACGGCTCTGTTTACAAGAACCTTGTTTATGGTACAAGTTCAATATCACAGAAAGTGAAAAATGGATAAAGAAGTTGTGGTACTTACGTACAATGCAATATCACTCAGCAATGAAATCTATGTCATCAGGCCCGTAGGAGTATAGTGAGTGGATTCAGGTATGACGATTCTAACTGAAATAAGTCACACAGAAAAAGAAACATCATAAGATATCACTAATACATGGAATGTAAACTTGGCTACACAGAAACTGAATTACAAAACAGAACAGGGTCTCAAATGAAGAAAACCAACTTATGCTTGCTTAAGGGGAAAGGTGAGTTGGGGTTCTGCATAAAACCAGAGATTGAAATGAGCACAGATAAAGTTCCTTAAGCCAAATATGGAATAGACAAGAGCTACTCCTTGCTCAACGAAATGGACTCAACACCCCATATTAAACGCCGAAGAATGTACCTGACTAGTAAGTATCTTAAACCCTATGGATTGCTATGTCTCTGAAAGAGAATCAAGCGTGTGTCCAGTTGCATAAACGCAGCAGTGATAGGATTGGAGAGGTTCGGTGAGCAAATGAAGACCCTTTGAAGTCATAATGCATGGTACCCATTCCACGGGTCTGAACTCTCCAGGTTTAAGGGATTCTTCCTTCAGCTGAAACATGCCTGTGGAACCCAGAGTATGATCAACCGTGTGATCGGGAGACGTGTTCAAATATGTCTCAGTTTTCGTCCCCTGGTACTCGGGTGCAACATTCCAAACGCTTTACTAACACTCTCCCGACTTGGAGAGTCAGTGCATTTAACCTCCTGTTTGTCCCAGTTTGCAATTTCTGCGGAAGATGAACAGGAATAGGGAGAACCAATGAGAGACTAGCTGGACGTTTCTGGACGTGCAAATTTAACTCTCATTTCCCACCAGGAAGAGGAATTAACCAAAGGCTCAGCGTGCCGTGCCGGAACCAGATTAGGGTCTGAAGCAATCCTGCGGTGTTGTGGCCAGCTCACAAGAAAGCGAGTTGAAGAAAGGAGCTCACGGGCACTGTAATTCACAAACGTGCAGAGTTATAAATGACAGCTATCGTCCAAAAATATACTGAAGTAAGGCTGCCAAGAGGACTTGAAAGCGGGGCAGAATTGCAGGAAACCGATTTCAGGAGGTAGACTGGAATTGCATTTAAAGCATAGGAAAAGAGGCAGAACGTCGACAATGATGCACTTGGCCAAAAAGTGCGTATGCGTTTTTTCCTGAATATATTCAGGAAAAAACGCATACGCCCTTTTTGGCGAACCAAGCAAGCTTGCACAGGAAATCTGCACTACAATGAAGTTTCACTTCCCCCCTGTCAAAGGGGCCATCTGAAAAAAGTGTAAAATCCAGAAAGGCAGGACAGGCCATGGAGAACTGGGAGCCTTGTTATGCTGATGGGCGGGTTGTAAATTGCCAACAGCCACTAGGGAGAAGTGTATGGTGTTTCCTGAAACATCTAAAAAAGAAAGCAACAGAGCCTAGGGCACTTCCACTTATGGTCCTATAGCTTAGGGAAATCAAAATCAAAAAGACACAGCCACCCCAAAGTTTGGGACGGCTCTGTTTACAAGAACCTCGTTTATGGTACAAGTTCAATATCGCAGAAAGTGAAAAATGGATAAAGAATTTGTGCTACTTACGTACAATGCAATATCACTCAGCAATGAAATCTCTGTCAACAGGCCTGTAGCAGAAAATGAGTGGGTTCAGGTATGATGATTCTAACTGAAATAAGTCACACAGAAAAAGAAACATCATAAGATATCACTAATACACGGAATGTAAACTTGGCTACACAGAAACTGAATTACCAAACAGAACAGGGTCTCAAATTTAGAAAACCAACTTATGCTTGCTTAAGGGGAAAGGTGAGTTGGGGTGCTGCATAAAACCAGAGATTGAAATGAGCACAGATAAAGTTCCTTAAGCCAAATATGTAATAAACAAGAGCTACTACTTGCTCAACGAAATGGACTCAACACCGCATATTAAACGCCTAAGAATGTACGTGACTAGTAAGTATCTTAAAACCTATGGATTGCTATGTCTCTGAAAGAGAATCAAGCCTGTGTACAGGGACATAAACGCAGAAGTGTTAGGATTGGAGAGGTTCGGTGAGCAAATGAAGACCCTTTGAAGTCATATTGCATGGTACCCATTCCACGGGTCTCAACTCTCCAGCTTTAAGGGAATCTTCCTTCAGCTGAAACATGCATGTGGAACCCAGAGTATGATCAACCATGTGATCGGGAGACGTGTTCAAATATGTCTCAGTTTTCGCCCCTGGTACTCGGGTGCAACATTCCAGACGCTTTACTAACACTCTCCCGACTTGGAGAGTCAGTGCCTTTAACCTCCTGTTTGACCCAGTTTGCAAATTCCGCGGAAGATGTACAGGAATAGGGAGAACGAATGAGAGACTAGCTGGAGGTGTCTGGACGGGCAAATTTAACTCTCATTTCCCACCAGTAAGAGGAATTATCCAAAGGCTCAGCGTGCCATGCCGGAACCAGATTAGGGCCTGAAGCAATCCTGCGGTGCTGCGGCCAGCTCACAAGAAAGCGAGTTGAAGAAAGGAGCTCAGGGGCACTGTAATTTACAAACCTGCAGAGTTATAAATGACAGCTATCGTCCAAAAATATACTGAAGTAAGGCTGCCAAGAGGACTTGAAAGTGGGGCAGAATTGCAGGAAACCGATTTCAGGAGGTAGACTGGAATTGCATTTAAAGCATAGGAAAAGAGGCAGAACGTCCACAATGATGCACTTGGCCAAAAAGGGCATATGCGTTTTTTCCTGAATATATTCAGGAAAAAACGCATACGCACTTTTTGGCCAACCAAGCAAGCTTGCAAAGGAAATCTGCACTACAATGAAGTCTCCCTTCCGCCTGGTCAAAAGGGCCATCTGAAAAAAGTGTAAAATCCAGAAAGGCAGGACAGGCCATGGAGAACTGGGAGCCTTGTTATGCTGATGGGCGGGATGTACATTGCCAAGAGCCACTCGGGAGAAGTGTATGGTGATTCCTGAAACATCTAAAAAACAAAGCAACAGAGCCTAGGGCACTTCCACTTATGGTGCTATAGCTTAGGGAAATTAAAATCAAAAAGACACAGCCACCCCAAAGTTTTGGACGGCTGTGTTTACAAGAACCTCGTTTACGGTACAAGTTCAATAGCGCAGAAAGCGAAAAATGGATAAAGAATTTGTTGTACTTACGTACAATGCAATATCACTCAGCAATGAAATCTATGTCATGAGGCCCGTAGCAGCATATTGAGTGGATTCAGGTATGATGATTCTAACTGAAATAACTCACACAGAAAAAGAAACATCATAAGATATCACTAATACACGGTATGTAAACTTGGCTACACAGGAACTGGATTACAAAAGAGAACAGGGTCTCAAATTTAGAAAACCAACTTATGCTTGCTTAAGGGGAAAGGTGAGTTGGGGTGCTGCATAAAACCAGAGATTGAAATGAGCACAGATAAAGTTCCTTAAGCCAAATATGGAATAGACAAGAGCTACTCCTTGCTCAACGAAATGGACTCAAAACCCCATATTAAACGCCTAAGAATGTACCTGACTAGTAAGTATCTTAAAACCTATGGATTGCCATGTCTCCGAAAGAGAATCAAGCATGTGTACAGGGGCATAAACGCAGCAGTGATAGGATTGGAGAGGTTCGGTGAGCAAATGAAGACCCTTTGAAGTCATATTGCATGGTACCCATTCCACGGGTCTCAACTCTCCAGGTTTAAGGGATTCTTCCTTCAGCTGAAACATGCATGTGGAACCCAGAGTATGATCAACCGTGTGATCGGGAGACGTGTTCCAATATGTCTCAGTTCTCGTCCCCTGGTACTCGGGTACAAAATTCCAGACGCTTTACTAACACTCTCCCGACTTGGAGAGTCAGTGCCTTTAACGTCCTGTTTGGCCCAGTTTGCAATTTCTGCGGAAGATGAACAGGAATAGGGAGGACCAATGAGAGACTAGCTGGAGGTGCCTGGACGGGCAAATTTAACTCTCATTTACCACCAGGAAGAGGAATTAACCAAAGGCTCAGCGTGCCGTGCCGGAACCAGATTAGGGCCTGAAGCAATCCTGCGGTGTTGCGGCCAGCTCACAAGAAAGCGAGTTGAAGAAAGGAGCTCAGGGGCACTGTAATTCACAAACCTGCAGAGTTATAAATGACAGCTATCGTCCAAAAATATACTGAAGTAAGGCTGCCAAGAGGACTTGAAAGCGGGGCAGAATTGCAGGAACCCGATTTCAGGAGGTAGACTGGAATTCCATTTAAAGCATAGGAAAAGAGGCAGAACGTCCACAATGATGCACTTGGCCAAAAAGGGCGTATGCGTTTTTTCCTGAATATATTCAGGAGAAAACGCATACGCCCTTTTTGGCCAACCAAGCAAGCTTGCAAAGGAAATCTGCAGTACAATGAAGTCTCACTTCCCCCAGGTCAAAAGGGCCATCTGAAAAAAGTGTAAAATCCAGAAAGGCAGGACAGGCCATGGAGAACTGGGAGCCTTGTTATGCTGATGGGTGGGATGTAAATTGCCAACAGCCACTCGGGAGAAGTGTATGGTGTTTCCTGAAACATCTAAAAAACAAAGCAACAGAGCCTAGGGCACTTCCACTTATGGTCCTATAGCTTAGGGAAATTAAAATCAAAAAGACACAGCCACCCAAATGTTTGGGACGGCTCTGATTACAAGAACCTCGTTTACGGTACAAGTACAATATCACAGAAAGTGAAAAATGGATAAAGAATTTGTGGTACTTACGTACAATGCAATATCACTCAGCAATGAAATCTATTTCATCAGGCCCGTAGCAGCATAATGAGTGGGTTCAGGTATGAGGATTCTAACTGAAATAAGTCACACAGAAAAAGAAACATCATAAGATATCACTAATACATGGAATGTAAACTTGCTACACAGGAACTGAATTACAAAACAGAATAAGGTCTCAAATTTAGAAAACCAACTTATGCTTGCTTAAGCGGAAAGGTGAGTTGGGGTGCTGCACAAAAACACAGATTCAAATGAGCACAGATAAAGTTCCTTAAGCCAAATATGTAATAGACAAGAGCTACTCCTTGCTCAACGAGATGGACTCAACACCCCATATTAAACGCCTAAGAATGTACCTGACTAGTAAGTATCTTAAAACCTATGGACTGCTATGTCTCTGAAAGAGAATCAAGCGTGTGTACAGGGGCATAAACGCAGCAGTGATAGGATTGGAGAGGTTCGGTGAGCAAATGAAGACCCTCTGAAGTCATATTGCATGGTACCCATTCCACGGGTCTCAGCTCTCCAGGTTTAAGGGATTCTTCCTTCAGCTAAAACACGCATGTGGAACCCAGAGTATGATCAACCGTGTGATAGGGAGACGTGTTCCAATATGTTTCAGTGTTCGTCCCCTGGTACTCGGGTGCAACATTCCAGACGCTTTACTAACACTCTCCCTATTTGGAAAGTCAGTGACTTTAACCTCCTGTTTGGCCCAGTTTGCAATTTCTGCGGAAGATGAACAGGAATAGGGAGAACCAATGAGAGACTAGCTGGAGGTGTCTGGACGGGCAAATTTAACTCTCATTTCCCACCAGGAAGAGGAATTAACCAAAGGCTCAGCGTGCCGTGCCGGAACCAGATTAGGGCCTGAAGCAATCCTGCGGTGTTGCGGCCAGCTCACAAGAAAGCGAGTTGAAGAAAGGAGCTCAGGGGCACTGTAATTCACAAACCTGCAGAGTTATAAATGACAGCTATCATCCAAAAATATACTGAAGTAAGGCTGCAAAGAGGACTTGAAAGCGGGGCAGAATTGCAGGAACCCGATTTCAGGAGGTAGACTGGAATTGCATTTTAAGCATAGGAAAAGAGGCAGAACCTCCACAATGATGCACTTGGCCAAAAAGGGCGTATGCGTTTTTTCCTGAATATATTCATGAGAAAACGCATACGCCCTTTTTGGCCAACCAAGCAAGCTTGCGAAGGAAATCTGCACTACAATGAAGTCTCACTTCCCCCAGTCAAAAGGGCCATCTGAAAAAAGTGTAAAATCCAGAAAGGCAGGACAGGCCATGGAGAACTGGGAGCCTTGTTATGCTGATGGGCGGGATGTAAATTGCCAACAGCCACTCGGGAGAAGTGTATGGTGTTTCCTGAAACATCTAAAAAACAAAGCAACAGAGCCTAGGGCACTTCCACTTATGGTCCTATAGCTTAGGGAAATTAAAATCAAAAAGACACAGCCACCCCAAAATTTGGGACGGCTCTTTTACAGGAACCTCTTCTTCAGCACAAGTTAAATATGCCAGAGAGCAAATAATTGATAAAGAAGTTGCGGTACTTACGTACAACAGAATACCTCTCAGCAATGAAAACTATGTCACCAGGCCCGTACCAGCATAATGAGTGGATTGAGGCACGGTGATTCTAAGTGAAAAAAGTCACACAGAAAGAGAAACATCATAAGGTATCACTAATACATGGAATGTGAACTTGGTTACACATGAACTGAATTACAAAACAGAACAGGGTCTCATGTTTAGAAAACCAACTTATGCTTGCTTAAGGGGGAAGGTGAGTTGTGGTGCTGCATAAAAGCAGAGTTTGAAATTAGCACAGATCCCGTTCCATAAGCTAAATATGTAATAGACAAGACCTACCCCTTGCTCAACAAAATGGACTCAACAATGAGGTATCACCTCACACCTGGTAGAATGGGCATCATCAGAAAATCTACAAACAAAAAATGCTGGAAATGTGTGGAGAAAAGGAACCGTCTTCCACTATTGTTGGGAATATAAATTGATACAGTCACTATGGAGAACAATATGGAGTTTCTTAAGAAACTAACAGTAGAATTACCATATGATACAGCAATCCCAGTTCTGGACATATACCCAGACAAAACCATAAATCAAAAAGAGACATTCACCGCAATGTTCATTGTATCACTCTTTACAATATCGAGGTAATGGAAGCAACCTAAATGCCCACAGACAGACGAATGCATAAAGCAGTGGTACATATATAAAATGGAATATTACTAAGCCATGAAAAGGAATGAAATTAGTCATTTGTAGAGACGTCGATGGATCTAGAGACTGTCATACAGAGTGAAGTAAGTCAGAAAGAGAAAAACAAATCTTGTATATTCATGCATATATGTGGAACCTAGAAAAACTGTACAGATTAACCATTTTGCAAGGCATAAATAGAGCAACAGATGTAGACAACAAACGTATGGACAACAAGGGGGGAAAGCTGTTGGGGGGGTTGGTGGTGGGAGGAGTTGAGAGACTGGGATTGGCATGTATACATTTATATGTATAAAATAGATAACCAATAAGAACCTGCTGTATAAAAATATAAAATAAAATTCAAAATTAAAAAGAAATAAAATTAAAAAAATAAAACAGAAAAAACAATTATTCCCTTCACATACATGTATTTATATGAATAAATTATTTCTATGCTTTTATCTGTAAATACAAAAAAGAGGAATAAAATCTACCTTGAACCAAAAACGAAAAAGAGAAAAAAAACACAGAACCCACCAGTTCCACAGAGGAAACCCGTATCAGGGCACTTGCTCCAGTTGTAAACAATTCTGAAGTTGGTCAGTGGTGGGGAATCGTCTCCCATTCAGCCAGCAGCCCCCATGCAACAAGCGTCCTCATTGCAAAGCTGGGGCACCGTGCCGAGGCATCTGTGAGTAAACGTGAGCTGAGCCCCAGGCCAGTTGCTGCTGAACTATTCCCACCCGTCCCAGGTAAAACACCTGAATATATACAAGGACTTGAAAGCCTAGAGGAAGGGCCATAGAGCCACACGAGTGACAGCATACCGGCCGACTTGGTGCCTGCAGGCCAGCCAGGATGGTCCTGGCCCTGGGTGCTCTTCTGGAAGATTTCCATTTCCCTGCCTGAGATACCCGTCCTGTCCCTGCCCCCACTGCTTTTTTCCTTCCTCACCTCTGCCCAGGGAGAAATTCCAGCAGCAGGTATGGGTGACACATCCTCTTCTTTAGCAGGTGGCAGCCTGGCAACTGCTGCAGAAAGTCCAGCAGAGCCCCACTCACACTGGGCCACCCACAAAGCCGTGGCCTCTCACTCCCTCCCACCAGCCCAGCCCCGAGACTGCTGACAGGGCAGAGAAAATGGCGTCAGGCACGGCTGCAGGGCCTCTTGCTGCCTGGAGTGGTATTTATATTGATCTCAACCCAGGCACACCTGGGGAGGGCTGGCCGGCACGGTAAGGCTGCCCAGGTCAGCCAATCATCATCCCTCAGGGGCTCACAGTTGCAGAAAATGGAACTTGCTGAACCGGCCAGGTCCAAGGAACAGGTGTGGGCTCCTGAGAGTCAGGATAGACAAGGGGCTGCAGCTTTGGCTTGTTTTCTAATCATTTTATCTGGCCCATGAGTGGGAGACAACTTCAAGAAAACCCTCTCCTAATGAGAGGAACCCAGGAGTCAGGGAGAGGAGGGGTGGGTGGTGGTTGGAGACAGAGGCCTGGTGCCCCAGGTGCAGTGGAAGTCTCTGGAAGACCAGGTGGAGGGAGGCCGCACAGAGTGATGCCCAGGGTCACAGACCTGTCGCAGCTGCTGTTTGTTAGTTCAAGTCCTGCTCTGAGGTGCTCTGTGTCAGCTCTGAGCGACAGGTGAGCTGGGGGTGCTCTGCAATGAGGGCTATGTGCACGGTTCCTGTGTGCCCAGCCCTGCCACGGTACCTGCAAGGGTAGCTCTGTATCCTGGGAGGGGCCTGACCACGAGAGCCCCGTGGGCTGGGGTGGGGGTGGGGTACCTGCCCAGGTGAGCTCCATATTCTGGGATTGGTCTGACCACGAGAGCCCCATGGGCTGCTGGGGACCTGGTAAAGGATGTCAGGACAGTCAGTGAAGCCACCGAGGATATACCTCCAGCTGCTCCTAATTCCTACACCCTGCTGGTCATTCTACCAACCACCAGGACATGGTATTCTGTATTAGTCTTCAATGATGCCTTCTTTTGTATTCCATTAGTCCCAGAGTCACAAGAAATTTTGGCTTGTGAGTGGCAGGACTCAACATACAACTAAAACAATACTTCCGGGCCGTCTTGCCCCAAGGGTGCAAAAATTCCCACACCATCTTTGGGGAAAGCTTAGCTAAAGACCTAAAAGTTCTACCTCTGGGAAAGGAAACCCTCCTTCAGTACGCAGACGACATTCTGATCGCCAGCCCTACTAAGGAGGCCTCTGAACTACCAAGCCAATAAAGGATAGAAGTTGTCCAAGAAAAAGCTCAAATATCACAGACTGCAGTGACCTGCCTGGGCTTCGTTCTCACAGAAGGTCGGAGAAGCCCATCCCATTAAAGGGAAGAAACCATTTTCAGCCTTACCCCTTTCTAAAACTAGAAGACAGCTTAGGGGTTCCTGGGGAGGCCAGGGTTTGCTGCTTCTGGATCCCTAACTACAGTCTACTAGCTGGGCCTCTATATGAAACACTGAAAAAAAAAGATGATGATCCTTTTGAATAGAATCCAGAAGTGGCCTTTCAAGAATGGAAAGAGCAGTCAATTCAGACCCTTGCCCTGGAACTCCCTAATTTAGCTAAACCCTTTGACCTTTACATTCCCGGTGAAAGGTGAATCGCCATTGGAGAATTAGTGCAAAAACTGGGACCACTTGAAATGGAACAATGCAAGAATGCCATCCAGGTAGGATAAACTACGGGCACCAAGGGGCTTGGCCCACTGCCACATCTGGCCAAGATACTGGCGGTATCTAAAAACCTGGAAATCAGCAGCCCAAAAGGCCACCTCCCTCCTAAGGGAAAAGGACCCCACGTGGTGATCCTAACCACCAACCATGCCCTGAAGTTGCAGGGTTCGCTCCGTGGGCACACCAACCTCGAGTGAGGAGGCCCTCCAACTCCAACATCCAGAGAGATAACCGGGGGCAACAGGGCACCATGACGACTCGTGTGAACATCACTTGACCTGGAGTTTCTCTCATAAAACAACAAGAGTGTGTCCCAAAAGAGTAGACTACTGCTTACCCAGAGGGGAGCTAATAATCTTGGCGGGGGAACCGTATATCACACTGTCACCATAGAAAAGCCTACAGACACCGTGATGATGGTGGCCAATAAGACCAGCTGGACTCCTGTTTACTTCAAAAGGCTGTTGGCTCAGTGGCCATCATGGTCCTTGATCACCACTGACCCTGGACTGTCTGGGAGTTGAGCAGGCAGGGCTCTGACACCTGGTGCTGTTTGTACGTTAATTCAGGAGCCTAATTGAAGAAAGCGCAGACTACTGGTCAGAGCATCTAGGCTGGCAGAAACGGTCAGCCTAAGGTGGCCGAACAAATGTGGGGCGGGGTGAAACCGGCCCCCACAGTGTCTCTGCACATCTCTTTCCTGGACCCTTAAAGGTCATTAGAATCTATAACACTTCCAATGCTGGTGCTCAGGTGGACGAGCAGGGAGGCAGGGGGCCTGGGGACAATCAACGTCACCTGGAGGCTGCTGGGGAGAAGCTCTGACCCTCGCCCCCGGGTATGAGGGCTCCCAACTCAGCACTCAGCAGTTACAGAAGAAGGGTCTGCACCCTCAGCACTCCAAGAATGAGGAACGGGACAAAAGGCAGAGGAGGGGTTTGTCCCCAGCAAAGCCCATTAAAAATCCCTGGGAGATAAAAATAGAATCTGGGCAATAAAGTCAAGTCTAACCTTTTTTATCCTTTGTGCTTTGTCTAATTTCATGTGCTCCTAGGGTCCCGCATGCAGAGGTTCCACACCCGGCACTTCAGACCAGATTTCCTAGTGCAGAATGGCTGGGACGACACCTCAGCTCCTGGGGCCCAGTGCAGACTCCGCGATATAGAGCCTGAGCTGCAGCCAACCCGGCCCTCGAGAGCTCCGCCCCCTCCCTCCCACTGACTCTGACAGGATCTCTACACAACAGCCCAGCCCACAGCCCACGGGGTAGTGCATGCTCTCACCTCTCCATTCTCTGATCAAAATATAAAGTTTCCTTTGCTTGTGAACCAAACTCAGTCTCGATCTGTTGGCCCCAATGACACTGGGCAGGGGGACACTTGTTGGGGTCCACTCTGGAGGATCAGTAACAGAAATTGAGACTATTGTAACCTCAATGAACAGATGTGTGAGCCAAACTGTAGTTAACATAGAACAGTGTATAAGGCTCGGGTAAAATAAGATGTTTCTAACACTTCCATTTGATATTTCCATCACTTTATTATAAGCAAGTTCAGTGAAAAGGTTTGTCTTATTTGTCAGGTCAATATTAGAGAAACGAAGTGATTTCTTTCCAAGGATGTACATCTAATAATCTTGGTTAAAGCTTCAATCTTGTTTTAAATGCTTTTCCATTGAAAATGATACCTCTCTTTCAGCTCCCCCATTTCTGAGAAGTATAAAATCTTATAATTTATTATTACCAAAGGGGAAAGGTGGGAGGAGGGATAAATTAACAGTTTGGGATTAACACATACACACTGCTATGTATAAAATAGATCATCAACAAGGAACTACTGTATAGCACAGGGAACTACACTCAACATTTTGCAATAAGCTATAAGGGGAAATAATCTGGAAAAGAATAGATATTTTTATTGTCATTGTCATCTATCAATGACAGTTAAAGTGTAACCTAAGGGAAGCTGGTGGTGAGTGCTTCTGACCCTGAAGACTTCAATCATCTAAAGTTTGGACTCTGCCTACTTCCCCAGGCCCTTAATGAACATATGTGTAGCCGTAGCTTAAAAAATTCCCCAGTTTGGGTTTCGGGCAGACACTGATTTTGAAAAAGCCCTGGTGTTCTCCTTACATGAATGGGACTCTTCCTACTGCTAAAACATGTCTGTCACACCCAGAGGATGGTATACCGTCTGATCGGGAAGAGTTTGGAAAAGGCATCTCATCTCCTCATCTCCTGGTGCTCGGGTTCACCCCTCCAGCGTCTTTACTAACAGTCTCCCCACTTGGAGATGTCAGCACTGTCAACATCCTGTTGCGTACAGTTTGGAATTTGTCCAGAGGATGAAGCGGAAGGATGAGGAACAATGAGAGACAAGTCCTAGGTGTTCAGACAGGCACATGTCACTCTAATTTCCAATCAGGAAGACGAATTGACCAAAGGCTAGGGTTGCCCATGGAAACAGTATAGGGCTTGAGGAAATCCCGCTGCTTTGTGGCCAGTTCCCATAAACACAAGTTGAACAATGGAACTCAGGGGCAGTAAAATTCACGAAACTGCAGAGTTGAAAATATCCATCACTGAAAAATGTCTTGAGGAAAGTCAGAGAAAAGGACTTGTAAGCAAGGGAGAATGGCAGGAAAGGGATCTGAGGAGGTAGAAAGGACTCGCCATTAAGCACGAGAAAAGGAGCTGAACATTGCCAACATTGCAGTTGGCCAAAAAGGGTGTATGCGTTTTTTTCTGTATATATTCAAGAAAAGGGCATACACTTTTTTAGCCAAGCAAACAGGTGGGCACTGGAAGTCAATACTACAAAAGATATCACTTCGCATCAGTCAGAAGAGCCATCCTCATAAAGCGTAAACAACAGAAATGCAGGACAGGGCAAGGAGAAGAGGGAGCCCTGTGAGACTTATAGTGGAAATGTATATTGCCAACGGCCATTCTGGAGAAGTGTATTGTGTTTACTAAAGCATCTAAAAAATGAGCTACAGAGCATAGGGCACTTGCACTCATGGGCGTATATCTTGGGAAAAACAAAAATCGAGAGGACACAGGCACCCCAATGTTTACCCCCTCTCTGTTTAAAAGATCCTCGACTAGGATATAACTTAAATGTCTCTGGAGAGAAAAAATGGATAGAGATGTGGTACTTAGGTAGAGTGGAATATTATTCAGCCTGGAAATCAATGAACTATGGCCAGTTGTAACAACTCCGGAGGAGTTACGTATGATCTTTCTAAGTGACATAATTCAAAAAGAAAAAGACACATATCATAAGATATCACTTAAAGGTGGAATCCAAAATGGCTACACATGAAATAAATTACAAAACAAAAACATAGTCAAATATGTAGGAAACACGCATAAGGCTGCTAAACGGGAAAGGTGGGGAGGGGTGAGGCATCATCCAGGAGGTTGAAATTAGCAAAGATACCATTCCAAATACCAAACTGATAATCAACAAAGCCTACACGGTAGCTAAAAGAACTGCACTCAGCACACTCAAGTCACCGGAAAAGAATATATACGACTGGTAAGAATCTGAAAAAGAATTTACTGATGTCTCTCTGTACGTGAATCAAGTGGATGTACAGCAGCAAGAAACAGAGCTTTGAAAATCAGCTGTAACCAATATAGTAACAAATTGAAAAAAATAAACGACAGAGAGACAGAGAAAACCTCTTACAACTTTTCCTCAGGGACGGTGATGCAACATGGATTGAACACATCTAGACCCACAGCAGGATGAGACATAAGGCTGGAAATTGTTTGCACTAAGAGAAATGTGAGGTTGGGTGAGGAAATGCACACCCTTTAAAGTAATACTACCTGGTACCCATTCAATGGGTCCCAAATCTGCAGGTTCAAGGGATCTTCCTACAGCTAAAACATGCATGGAAAACCCAGAGGACTGTACACCATGTGATCGGGAGATGTGTCTAAAATGCAGCTCATTTATCCTCTCCTGGTGCTCCTGTTCACCATTCCAGCCACGTTACTTAGAATCTCCCCACTTGGAGAATCAGCACATTTCAACTTCTGTTTCACACATTTTGCAAATTGTGAGGAGGATGAACGGGAAGAGGGGGAACCAATGAGAGAATAGTTGTAGGGGTTTGGACGGGCACATATCACTCTAATTTCCCATTAAGAATAAGAATTGAAAAAAGGCTCAGCCCGCCTCGCCGGAGCCAAAATAGGGCCTGAAGCAATCCTGCGGGTTTGAGGCCAGCTCACAAAAGAGCAACTTAAAAAATGGAGCTCAGGGTCACTGCAATTCACAAACCTGCAGAGTTATAAATGAAAACTAACGTCCAAACCTATGTTGAGGTAAGGCAAAGAAGAGGATCTGAATGCAAGACAGAATTGCAAGAAACAGATTTCAAGAGATAGATTGGACTCGTCTTTAAAGCACATGAAAAGCGGCAGAATTTCGACAATGATGCAGTTGGCCCAAAAGGGCATATGCGTTTTTCCTGATTATATCCAGGAAAAAACGCATACGCACTTTATGGGCAACGAAGCAAGCAAGCAATGCAAATGTGCACAACAAAGAAGTCTCATTTCCCACCGGTCAAAAGGGCCATCCTAAAAAATTGTAAAAACCAGAAATGCAGGACAGGCCATGGAGAACAGGGAGCCTTTATACGCTGATGGGCAGTGTGTGAACTGCCGAGAGCCACTCTGGAGAAGTGTATGGTGGTTCCTAAATCATCTAAAAAACAGAGCTACAGAGCATAGGACACTTCCAATCATGGGAATATATCTAGGGAAGTCTAAAAATCAACAAGACACAAGCACACCACAGTTTAGGGCTACTCTGTTTACAAGAACCTCAACTTCAGTACACCTTAAATATCCCAGGAAAGAGAACAATGGATAAAGAAGATGTGGTACTTATGTACAATGGAATATCTCTTCACCATGAAATCAATGTAATAAGGCTAGTAGAAGGATAAAGAGTGGATTTAGGTCCGATAATACTACTTGAAATAAGTCAAACAGAAAAAGAAACATATCATAAGATATCACTTATAGAGGGAGGGTAAATATGGCTGCACAAGAAATGAATTACAGAACAGAACAGTGTCTCACATTTAGAAAACACACTTATGTCAGCTTAAGGGGAAAGGAGAGGTGGGGTGATGCATAAAAGCAGAGTTTGAAATTAGCACAGATACCGTTCAATAAACCAAATAGATATTAGACAAGATCTACACCTTGCTCAATGAACTGGCCTCAACACACCTTATAAACCGCAGAGAAATATATCTGAGTAATAAGAATCTTAAAATCCATGTATTGATATATCTCCATAAGGGAATCAAGTGTGTGCAGAGCGGCACAAACACAGCAGTGAAAATGAGCTAAACCCCATTATAGAAATAAATTTTAAAAACAAAACGCAGAAACAATGAAAGAGAGAAAAATTCTTACAAAATTTGCTCAGGGGCTGTGATGCAACCTGGATTGACCACATATAAACCCACAGCTGGATAACACATAAGGCTGGACACTTGGGGCTGAGAGGATTGGTGAGTTTTGGTGAGCAACTGCCAAAAGTTTAATGCAATACTTCATGCTACTCATTCCAAGGGTCCCAACAATCCAGGTTGAAGGGAATCTTCCTACAGCTAAACCATGCTTGGGAAACCCAGCGACTGGTATACCATATGATCGGGAAAGGTTTCTAAAACGCACCTCATTTTTCCTCTCCTGGGGCTCCGGATCGACATTCCAGCCGCTTTACTAACAACATCCTCACATGGAGAGTCAATGCCTTTAAGTTCTGGTATCGCACAGTCTGCAGTTAGTGCGGAGGATGAATGGGAATAGGGGGAACCAGTGAGAAACAAGCTGTAGCGGTTTCAATGGGCACATGTCACTCTAATTTCACATCAGTAAGAAGAATAAACCAAAGGCACAGCAAGGTGCCCCAGAAGAAGAATAGGGCCTGAAGGAATCCTGTGGTTATGAGGCAAGATCACAAAAATATGAGCTGAAAAATGGAGCTAAGGGCCACTGCAATTCAAAAACGTGCAGAGTTATAAAGGCCAACTATTTTCAAAAACTATATTGAGGTAAGGCTATGAAGAGGCATTGAAAGCAAGGCAGAATTGCAGGAAACCGATTTCAGGAGGTAGACAGGAATTGCATTTAAAGCATAGGAAAAGAGGCAGAACGACGACAATGATGCACTTGGCCAAAAAGGGCGTATGCGTTTTTTCCTGAATATATTCAGGAAAAAACGCATACGCCCTTTTTGGCCAACCAAGCAAGCTTGCAAAGGAAATCTGCACTACAATGAAGTCTCACTTCCCCCCAGTCAAAAGGGCCATCTGAAAAAAGTGTAAAATCCAGAAAGGGAGGACAGGCAATGGAGAACTGGGAGCATTGTTATGCTGATGGGTGGGATGTAAATTGCCAACAGCCACTCGGGAGAAGTGTATGGTGTTTCCTGAAACATCTAAAAAACAAAGCAACAGAGCCTAGGGCACTTCCACTTATGGTGCTATAGCTTAGGGAAATTAAAATCAAAAAGACACAGCCACCCCAAAGTTTGGGACGGCTCTGTTTACAAGAACCTCGTTTACGGGACAAGTTCAATATTGCAGAAAGCGAAAAATGGATAAAGAAGTTGTGGTACTTACGTACAATGCAATATCACTCAGCAATGACATCTATGTCATCAGGCCCGTACAAAATAATGAGTGGATTCAGGTATGATGATTCTAACTGAAATAAGTCACACAGAAAAAGAAACATCATAAGATATCACTAATACACGGAATGTAATCTTGGCTACACAGGAACTGGATTACCAAAGAGAAGAGGGTCTCAAATTTAGAAAACCAACTTATGCTTGCTTAAGGGGAAAGGTGAGTTGGGGTGGTGCATAAAACCAGAGATTTAAATGATCACAAATAAAGTTCCTTAAGCCAAATGTGTAATAGACAAGAGCTACTCCTTGATCAACGAAATGGACTCAACACCCCATATTAAACGCCTAAGAATGTACCTGACTAGTAAGTATCTTAAAACCTATGGATTGCTATGTCTGCGAAAGAGAATCAAGCGTGTGTACAGGGGCATAAACGCAGCAGTGATAGGATTGGAGAGGTTCAGTGAGCAAATGAAGACCCTTTGAAGTCATATTGCATGGTACCCATTCCACGGGTCTCAACTCTCCAGGTTTAAGGGATTCTTCCTTCAGCTAAAACATGCATGTGGAATCCAGGGTATGATCAACCGTGTGATCGGGAGACGTGTTCCAATATGTCTCAGTTTTCTCCCCTGGTACTCGGGTGCAACATTCCAGACACTTTACTAACAATCTCCCGACTTGGAGAGTCAGTGCCTTTAACCTCCTGTTTGGCCCAGTTTGCAATTTCTGTGGAAGATGAACAGGAATAGGGAGAACCAAAGAGAGACTAGCTGGAGGTGTCTGGACGGGCAAATTTAACTCTCATTTCCCACCAGGAAGAGGAATTAACCAAAGGCTCAGCGTGCCATGCCGGAACAAGATTAGGGCCTGAAGCAATCCTGCGGTGTTGCGGCCAGCTCACAAGAAAGCGAGTTGAAGAAAGGAGCTCAGGGGCACTGTAATTCACAAACCTGCAGAGTTATAAATGACAGCTATCGTCCAAAAATATACTGAAGTAAGGCTGCCAAGAGGACTTGAAAGCGGGGTAGAATTGCAGGAAACCGATTTCAGGAGGTAGACTGGAATTGCATTTAAAGCATAGGAAAAGAGGCAGAACGTCGACAATGATGCACTTGGCCAAAAAGTGCGTATGCGTTTTTTCCTGAATATATTCAGGAAAAAATGCATACACACTTTTTGGCCAACCAAGCAAGCTTGCAAAGGAAATCTGCACTACAATGAAGTCTCACTTCCCCCTGGTAAAAAGGGCCATCTGAAAAAAGTGTAAAATCCAGAAAGGCAGTACAGGCCATGGAGAACTGGGAGCCTGGTTATGCTGATGAGTGGGATGTAAATTGCCAACAGCCACTCGGGAGAAGTGTATGGTGTTTCCTGAAACATCTAAAAAACAAAGCAACAGAGCCTAGGGCACTTCCACTTATGGTGCTATAGCTTAGGGAAATTAAAATCAAAAAGACACAGCCACCCCAAAGTTTGGGACCGCTCTGTTTACAAGAACCTCGTTTACGGGACAAGTTCAATATTGCAGAAAGCGAAAAATGGATAAAGAAGTTGTGGTACATACGTACAATGCAATATCACTCAGCAATGACATCTATGTCATCAGGCCCGTAGCAGCATAATGAGTGGATTCAGGTATGATGATTCTAACTGAAATAAGTCACACAGAAAAAGAAACATCATAAGATATCACTAATACACGGAATGTAAACTTGCTACAAAGGAACTGAATTACAAAACAGAAGAGGGTCTCAAATTTAGAAAACCAACTTATGCTTGCTTAAGGGGAAAGGTGAGTTGGGGTGCTGCATAAAACCAGCGATTGAAATGAGCACAGATAATGTTCCTTAAGCCAAATATGGAATAGACAAGAGATACTCCTTGCTCAACGAAATGGACTCAACACCCCATATTAAACGCCTAAGAATGTACCTGACTAGTAAGTATCTTAAAACCTATGGATTGTTATGTCTGCAAATGAGTATCAAGCATGTGTACAGGGGCATAAAAGCAGCACTGATAGGATTGGAGAGGTTCAGTGAGCAAATGAAGACCCTTTGAAGTCATATTGCATGGTACCCATTCCACGGATCTCAACTCTCCAGGTTTAAGGGATTCTTCCTTCAGCTAAAACACGCATGTGGAACCCAGAGTATGATCAACCGTGTGATAGGGAGACGTGTTCCAATATGTTTCAGTGTTCGTCCCCTGGTACTCAGGTGCAACATTCCAGACGCTTTACTAACACTCTCCCTATTTGGAAAGTCAGTGACTTTAACCTCCTGTTTGGCCCAGTTTGCAATTTCTGCGGAAGATGAACAGGAATAGGGAGAACCAATGAGAGACAAGATGGAGGTGTCTGGACGGGCAAATTTAACTCTCATTTCCCACCAGGAAGAGGAATTAACCAAAGGCTCAGCGTGCCGTGCCGGAAGCAGATTAGGGCCTGAAGCAATCCTGCGGTGTTGCGGCCAGCTCACAAGAAAGCGAGTTGAAGAAAGGAGCTCAGGGGCACTGTAATTCACAAACCTGCAGACTTATAAATGACAGCTATCATCCAAAAATATACTGAAATAAGGTTGCCAAGAGGACTTGAAAGCAGGGCAGAATTGCAGGACACCGATTTCAGGAGGTAGACTGGAATTGCATTTAAAGCATAGGAAAAGAGGCAGAACATCGACAATCATGCACTTGGCCAAAAAGGGCGTATGCGGTTTTTACTGAATATATTCAGGAAAAAAAGCATACGCCCTTTTTGGCGAAGCAAGCAAGCTTGTAAAGGAAATCTGCACTACAATGAAGTCTCACTTCACCCCGGTCAAAAGGGCCATCTGAAAAAAGTGTAAAATCCAGAAAGGCAGGACAGGCCATGGAGAACTGGGAGCCTTGTTATGCTGATGGGTGGGATGTAATTTGCCAACAGCCACTAGGGAGAAGTGTATGGTGTTTCCTGAAACATCTAAAAAACAAAGCAACAGAGCCGAGGGCAATTCCACTTATGGTCCTATAGCTTAGGGAAATTAAAATCAAAAAGACACAGCCACCCAAAAGTTTGGGACAGCTATGTTTACAAGAACCTCGTTTATGGTACAAGTTCGATATCGCAGAAAGTGAAAAATGGATAAAGCAGTTGTGGTACTTAGGTACAATGCAATATCACTCAGCAATGAAATCTATGTCATCAGGCCCGTAGCAGCATAATGAGTGGATTCAGGTATGATGATTCTAACTGAAATAAGTCACACAGGAAAAGAAACATCAGAAGATATCACTAATACACGGAATGTAAACCTGGCTACACAGGAACTGGATTACAAAACAGAACAGGGTCTCAAATTTAGAAAACCAACTTATGCCTGCTTAAGGGGAAAGGTGAGTTGGGGTGCTGCATAAAACTAGAGATGAAATGAGCACAGATAAAGTTCCTTAAGCCAAATATGGAATAGACAAGTGCTACTCCTTGTTCAATGAAATGGACTCAACACCCCATATTAAAAGCCTAAGTATGTAGCTGACTAGTAAGTATCTTAAAACCTATGGATTGCTATGTCTCCGAAAGAGAATCAAGCATGTGTACAGGGGCAAAAACGCAGCAGTGATAGGATTGGAGAGTTTTGGTGAGCAAATGAAGACCCTTTGAAGTCATATTGCATGGTACCCATTCCACGGGTCTCAACTCTCCAGGTTTAAGGGATTCTTCCTTCAGCTAAAACATGCATGTGGAACCCAGAGTATGATCAACCGTGTGATCGGGAGACGTGTGCCAATATATCTCAGTTCTCGTCCCCTGGTACTCGGGTGTAACATTCCAGACACTTTACTAACACTCTCCCGACTTGGAGAGTCAGTGCCTTTAACGTCCTTTTTGGCCCAGTTTGCAATTTCTGCGGAAGATGAACAGGAATAGGGAGAACCAATGAGAGACTATCTGGAGGTGTCTGGACGGGCAAATTTAACTCTCATTTCCCACCAGGAAGAGGAATTAACCAAAGGCTCAGCGTGCCGAGCCGGAACAAGATTAGGGCCTGAAGCAATCCTGCGGTGTTGCGGCCAGCTCACAAGAAAGCGAGTTGAAGAAAGGAGCTCAGGGGCACTGTAATTCACAAACCTGCAGAGTTATAAATGACAGCTATCGTCCAAAAATATACTGAAGTAAGGCTGCCAAGAGGACTTGAAAGCGGGGCAGAATTGCAGGAAACCGATTTCAGGATGTAGACTGGAATTGCATTTAAAGCATAGGAAAAGAGGAAGAACGTCCACAATGATGCACTTGGCCAAAAATGTCTTATGCGTTTTTTCCTGAATATATTCAGGGAAAAACGCATACGCCATTTTTGGCCAACCAAGCAAGCTTGCAAAGGAAATCTGCACTACAATGAAGTCTCACTTCCCCCCAGTCAAAAGGGTCATCTGAAAAAAGTATAAAATCCAGAAAGGCAGGACAGGCCATGGAGAACTGGGAGCCCTGTTATGCTGATGAGTGGGATGTAAATTGCCAACAGCCACTCGGGAGAAGTGTATGGTGTTTCCTGAAACATCTAAAAAACAAAGCAACAGAGCCTAGGTCAAATCCACTTATGGTCCTATAGCTTAGGGAAATTAAAATCAAAAAGACACAGCCACCCCAAAGTTTGGGATGACTCTGTTTACAAGAACCTCGTTTATGGTACATGTTCAATATCGCAGAAAGCGAAAAATGGATAAAGAAGTTGTGGTACATACGTACAATGCAATATCACTCAGCAATGAAATCTATGTCAACAGGCCTGTAGCAGAAAATGAGTGGGTTCAGGTATGATGATTCTAACTGAAATAAGTCACACAGAAAAAGAAACATCATAAGATATCACTAATACACGGAATATAAACTTGGCTACACAGGAACTGGATTACAAAACAGAACAGGGTCTCAAATTTAGATAACCAACTTATGCTTGCTTAAGGGGAAAGGTGAGTTGGGGTGCTGCATAAAACCAGAGATTGAAATGAGCACAGATAAAGTTCCTTAAGCCAAATATGTAATAGACAAGAGCTACTCCTTGCTCAACGAAATGGACTCAACACCCCATATTAAACGCCTAAGAATGTACCTGACTAGGAAGTATCTTAAAACCTATGGATTGCTATGTCTCTGAAAGAGAATCAAGCGTGTGTACAGGGGCATAAACGCAGAAGTGTTAGGATTGGAGAGGTTCGGTGAGCAAATGAAGACCCTTTGAAGTCATATTGCATGGTACCCATTCCACGGGTCTCAACTCTCCAACTTTAAGGGAATCTTCCTTCAGCTGAAACATGCATGTGGAACCCAGAATATGATCAACCGTGTGATCGGGAGACGTGTTCCAATATGTCTCAGTTCTCGTCCCCTGGTACTCGGGTGCAACATTCCAGACGCTTTACTAACACTCTCCCGACTTGGAGAGTCAGTGCCTTTAACCTCCTGTTTGGCCCAGTTTGCAATTTCTGCGGAAGATGAACAGGAATAGGGAGGACCAATGAGAGACTAGCTGGAGGTGTCTGGACGGGCAAATTTAACTCTCATTACCCACGAGGAAGAGGAATTAACCAAAGGCTCAGCGTGCCGTGCCGGAACCACATTAGGACCTGAAGCAATCCTGTGGTGTTGCGGCCAGCTCACAAGAAAGCGAGTTGAAGAAAGGAGCTCAGGGGCCCTGTAATTCACAAACCTGCAGAATTATAAATGACAGCTATCGTCCAAAAATATACTGAAGTAAGGCTGCCAAGAGGACTTGAAAGCGGGGCAGAATTGCAGAAAACCGATTTCAGGAGGTAGACTGGAATTGCATTTAAAGCATAGGAAAAGAGGCAGAAAGTCCACAATGATGCACTTGGACAAACAGGGCGTATGCGTTTTTTCCTGAATATATTCACTCGGGAGAAGTGTATGGTGTTTCCTGAAACATCTAAAAAAGAAAGCAACAGAGCCTAGGTCAATTCCACTTATGGCCCTATAGCTTAGGGAAATTAAAATCAAAAAGACACAGCCACCCCAAAGTTTGGGATGGCTCTGTTTACAAGAACCTCGTTTATGGTACAAGTTCAATATCGCAGAAAGCGAAAAATGGATAAAGCAGTTGTGGTACTTACGTACAATGCAATATCACTCAGCAATGAAATCTATGTCAACAGGCCTGTAGCAGAAAATGAGTGGGTTCAGGTATGATGATTCTAACTGAAATAAGTCACACAGAAAAAGAAACATCATAAGATATCACTAATACACGGAATGTAAACTTGGCTACACAGGAACTGGATTACAAAACAGAACAGGGTCTCAAATTTAGAAAACCAACTTATGCTTGCTTAAGGAGAAGGTGAGTTTGGGTGCTGCATAAAACCAGAGATTGAAATGAGCACAGATAAAGTTCCTTAAGCCAAATATGGAATAGACAAGTGCTACTCCTTGTTCAATGAAATGGACTCAACACCCCATATTAAACGCCTAAGAATGTACCTGACTAGTAAGTATCTTAAAACCTATGGATTGCTATGTCTCCGAAAGAGAATCAAGCATGTGTACAGGGGTATAAACGCAGCAGTGATAGGATTGGAGAGGTTCGGTGAGCAAACGAAGACCCTTTGAAATCATATTGCATGGTACCCATTCCACGGGTCTCAACTCTCCAGGTTTAAGGGATTCTTCCTTCAGCTAAAACATGCATGTGGAACCCAGAGTATGATCAACCGTGTGATCGGGAGACGTGTGCTAATATATCTCAGTTCTCGTCCCCTGGTACTCGGGTGTAACATTCCAGACACTTTCCTAACACTCTCCCGACTTGGAGAGTCAGTGCCTTTAACGTCCTGTTTGGCCCAGTATGCAATTTCTGCGGAAGATGAACAGGAATAGGGAGAACCAATGAGAGACTAGCTGGAGGTGTCTGGACGGGCAAATTTAACTCTCATTTCCCACCAGGAAGAGGAATTAACCAAAGGCTCAGCGTGCCGTGCCGGAACCACATTAGGACCTGAAGCAATCCTGCGGTGTTGCGGACAGCTCACAAGAAAGCGAGTTGAAGAAAGGAGCTCAGGGGCACTGTAATTCACAAACCTGCAGAGTTATAAATGACAGCTATCGTCCAAAAATATACTGAAGTAAGGCTGCCAAGAGGACTTGAAAGCGGGGCAGAATTGCAGAAAACCGATTTCAGGAGGTAGACTGGAATTGCATTTAAAGCATAGGAAAAGAGGCAGAACGTCCACAATGATGCACTTGGACAAACAGGGCGTATGCGTTTTTTCCTGAATATATTCACTCGGGAGAAGTGTATGGTGTTTCCTGAAACATCTAAAAAAGAAAGCAACAGAGCCTAGGTCAATTCCACTTATGGTCCTATAGCTTAGGGAAATTAAAATCAAAAGGACACAGCCACCCCAAAGTTTGGGATGGCTCTGTTTACAAGAACCTCGTTTATGGTACAAGTTCAATATCGCAGAAAGCGAAAAATGGATAAAGCAGTTGTGGTACTTACGTACAATGCAATATCACTCAGCAATGAAATCTATGTCAACAGGCCTGTAGCAGAAAATGAGTGGGTTCAGGTATGATGATTCTAACTGAAATAAGTCACACAGAAAAAGAAACATCATAAGATATCACTAATACACGGAATGTAAACTTGGCTACACAGGAACTGGATTACAAAACAGAACAGGGTCTCAAATTTAGAAAACCAACTTATGCTTGCTTAAGGAGAAGGTGAGTTTGGGTGCTGCATAAAACCATAGATTGAAATGAGCACAGATAAAGTTCCTTAAGCCAAATATGGAATAGACAAGTGCTACTCCTTGTTCAATGAAATGGACTCAACACCCCATATTAAACGCCTAAGAATGTACCTGACTAGTAAGTATCTTAAAACCTATGGATTGCTATGTCTCCGAAAGAGAATCAAGCATGTGTACAGGGGTATAAACGCAGGAGTGATAGGATTGGAGAGGTTCGGTGAGCAAACGAAGACCCTTTGAAATCATATTGCATGGTACCCATTCCACGG
Organism: Orcinus orca; assembly: GCF_937001465.1. Classification (NCBI taxonomy): domain Eukaryota; kingdom Metazoa; phylum Chordata; class Mammalia; order Artiodactyla; family Delphinidae; genus Orcinus; species Orcinus orca. The sequence continues at coordinate 158,122 of NW_026044073.1, read as the reverse complement.
GTCTCAACTCTCCAGGTTTAAGGGATTCTTCCTTCAGCTAAAACATGCATGTGGAACCCAGAGTATGATCAACCATGTGATCGGGAGACGTGTGCTAATATATCTCAGTTCTCGTCCCCTGGTACTCGGGTGTAACACTCCAGACACTTTCCTAACACTCTCCCGACTTGGAGAGTCAGTGCCTTTAACGTCCTGTTTGGCCCAGTATGCAATTTCTGCGGAAGATGAACAGGAATAGGGAGAACCAATGAGAGACTAGCTGGAGGTGTCTGGACGGGCAAATTTAACTCTCATTTCCCACCAGGAAGAGGAATTAACCAAAGGCTCAGCGTGCCGTGCCGGAACCAGATTAGGGCCTGAAGCAATCCTGCGGTGTTGCGGCCAGCTCACAAGAAAGCGAGTTGAAGAAAGGAGCTCAGGGGCACTGTAATTCACAAACCTGCAGAGTTATAAATGACAGCTATCGTCCAAAAATATACTGAAGTAAGGCTGCCAAGAGGACTTGAAAGCGGGGCAGAATTGCAGGAAACCGATTTCAGGAGTAGACTGGAATTGCATTTAAAGCACAGGAAAAGAGGAAGAACGTCCACAATGATGCCCTTGGCCAAAAATGTCATATGCGTTTTTTCCTGAATATATTCAGGAAAAAACGCATACACCATTTTTGGCCAACCAAGCAAGCTTGCAAAGGAAATCTGCACTACAATGAAGTCTCACTTCCCCCCAGTCAAAAGGGCCATCTGAAAAAAGTGTAAAATCCAGAAAGGCAGGACAGGCCATGGAGAACTGGGAGCCCTGTTATGCTGATGGGTGGGATGTAAATTGCCAACAGCCACTCGGGAGAAGTGTATGGTGTTTCCTGAAACATCTAAAAAACAAAGCAACAGAGCCTAGGTCAAATCCACTTATGGTCCTATAGCTTAGGGAAATTAAAATCAAAAAGACACAGCCACCCCAAAGTTTGGGATGGCTCTGTTTACAAGAACCTCGTTTATGGTACAAGTTCAATATCGCAGAAAGCGAAAAATGGATAAAGAAGTTGTGGTACTTACGTACAATGCAATATCACTCAGCAATGAAATCTATGTCAACAGGCCTGTAGCAGAAAATGAGTGGGTTCAGGTATGATGATTCTAACTGAAATAAGTCACACAGAAAAAGAAACATCATAAGATATCACTAATACACGGAATGTAAACTTGGCTACACAGGAACTGGATTACTAAACAGAACAGGGTCTCAAATTTAGAAAACCAACTTATGCTTGCTTAAGGGGAAATGTGAGTTGGGGTGCTGCATAAAACCAGAGATTGAAATGAGCACAGATAAAGTTCCTTAAGCCAAATATGTAATAGAAAAGAGCTACTCCTTGCTCAACGAAATGGACTCAACACCTCATATTAAACGCCTAAGAATGTACCTGACTAGTAAGTATCTTAAAACCTATGGATTGCTATGTCTCTGAAAGAGAATCAAGCATGTGTACAGGGGCATAAACGCAGCAGTGATAGGATTTGAGAGGTTCGGTGAGCAAAAAATGACCCTTTGAAGTCATATTACATGCTACCCATTCCACGGGTCTCAACTCTCCAGGTTTAAGGGATTCTTCCTTCAGCTGAAACATGCATGTGGAACCCAGAGTATGATCAACCGTGTGATCAGGAGACGTGTTCAAATATGTCTCAGTTTTCGTCCCCTGGTACTCGGGTGCAATATTCCAGACGCTTTACTAACAATCTCCCGACTTGGAGAGTCAGTGCCTTTAACCTCCTGTTTGGCCCAGTTTGCAAATTCTGCGGAAGATGAACAAGAATAAGGAGGACCAATGAGAGACTAGCTGGAGGTGTCTGGACGGGCAAATTTAACTCTCATTTCCCACCAGGAAGAGGAATTAACCAAAGGCTCAGCGTGCCGTGCCGGAACAAGATTAGGGCCTGAAGCAATCCTGCGGTGTTGCGGACAGCTCACAAGAAAGCGAGTTGAAGAAAGGAGCTCAGGGCCCCTGTAATTCACAAACCTGCAGAATTATAAATGACAGCTATCGTCCAAAAATATACTGAAGTAAGGCTGCCAAGAGGACTTGAAAGCGGGGCAGAATTGCAGAAAACCGATTTCAGGAGGTAGACTGGAATTGCATTTAAAGCATAGGAAAAGAGGCAGAACGTCCACAATGATGCACTTGGACAAAAAGGGCGTATCCGTTTTTTCCTGAATATATTCACTCGGGAGAAGTGTATAGTGTTCCCTGAAACATCTAAAAAAGAAAGCAACAGAGCCTAGGGCACTTCCACTTATGGTGCTATAGCTTAGGGAAATTAAAATCAAAAAGACACAGCCACCCAAATGTTTGGGACGGCTCTGTTTACAAGAACCTCGTTTATGGTACATGTTCAATATCGCAGAAAGTGAAAAATGGATAAAGAAGTTGTGGTACTTACGTACAATGCAATACCACTCAGCAATGAAATCTATGTCAACACGCCTGTAGCACAAAATGAGTGGGTTCAGGTATGATGATTCTAACTGAAATAAGTCACACAGAAAAAGAAACATCATAAGATATCACTAATACACGGAATGTAAACTTGGCTACACAGGAACTGAATTACAAAACAGAACAGGGTCTCAAATTTAGAAAACCAACTTATGCTTGCTTAAGGGGAAAGGTGAGTTGGGATGCAGCATAAAACCAGAGATTGAAATGAACACAGATAAAGTTCCTTAAGCCAAATATGTAATAGACAAGAGCTACTCCTTATTCAACGAAATGGACTCAACACCCCATATTAAACGCCTAAGAATGTACCTGACTAGTAAGTATCTTAAAACCTATGGATTGCTATGTCTCCGAAAGAGAATCAAGCATGTGTACAGGGGCATAAACGCAGCAGTGATAGGATTTGAGAGGTTCGGTGAGCAAAAAATGACCCTTTGAAGTCATATTACATGCTACCCATTCCACGGGTCTCAACTCTCCAGGTTTAAGGGATTCTTCCTTCAGCTGAAACATGCATGTGGAACCCAGAGTATGATCAACCGTGTGATCAGGAGACGTTTTCAAATATGTCTCAGTTTTCGTCCACTGGTACTCGGGTGCAACATTCCAGACGCTTTACTAACACTCTCCTGACTTGGAGAGTCAGTGCCTTTAACCTCCTGTTTGGCCCAGATTGCAATTTCTGCAGAAGATGAACAGGAATAGGTAGGAGCAATGAGAGACTAGCTGGAGGTGTCTGGACGGGCAAATTTAACTCTCATTTCCCACCAGGAAGAGGAATTAACCAAAGGCTCAGCGTGCCGTGCCGGAACAAGATTAGGGCCTGAAGCAATCCTGCGGTGTTGTGGCCCGCTCACAAGAAAGCGAGTTGAAGAAAGGAGCTCAGGGGCACTGTAATTCACAAACCTGCAGAGTTATAAATGTCAGCTATCGTCCAAAAATATACTGAAGTAAGGCTGCCAAGAGGACTTGAAAGTGGGGCAGAATTGCAGGAAACCGATTTCAGGAGGTAGACTGGAATTGCATTTAAAGCATAGGAAAAAAGGCAGAACGTCCACAATGATGCACTTGGCCAAAAAGGGCGTATGCGTTTTTTCCTGAATATATTCAGGAAAAAACGCATACGCCCTTTTTGGCCAACCAAGCAAGCTTGCAAAGGAAATCTGCACTACAATGAAGTCTCACTTCCGCCTGGTCAAAAGGGCCATCTGAAAAAAGTGTAAAATCCAGAAAGGCAGGACAGGCCATGGAGAACTGGGAGCCTTGTTATGCTGATGGGCGGGATGTAAATTGCCAACAGCCACTCGGGAGAAGTGTATCGTGTTTCCTGAAACATCTAAAAAACAAAGCAACAGAGCCTAGGGCACTTCCACTTATGGTCCTATAGCTTAGGGAAATTAAAATCAAAAAGACACAGCCACCCCAAAGTTTGGGACGGCTCTGTTTACAAGAACCTTGTTTATGGTACAAGTTCAATATCACAGAAAGTGAAAAATGGATAAAGAAGTTGTGGTACTTACGTACAATGCAATATCACTCAGCAATGAAATCTATGTCATCAGGCCCGTAGGAGCATAGTGAGTGGATTCAGGTATGACGATTCTAACTGAAATAAGTCACACAGAAAAAGAAACATCATAAGATATCACTAATACATGGAATGTAAACTTGGCTACACAGAAACTGAATTACAAAACAGAAGAGGGTCTCAAATGAAGAAAACCAACTTATGCTTGCTTAAGGGGAAAGGTGAGTTGGGGTTCTGCATAAAACCAGAGATTGAAATGAGCACAGATAAAGTTCCTTAAGCCAAATATGGAATAGACAAGAGCTACTCCTTGCTCAACGAAATGGACTCAACACCCCATATTAAACGCCGAAGAATGTACCTGACTAGTAAGTATCTTAAACCCTATGGATTGCTATGTCTCTGAAAGAGAATCAAGCGTGTGTCCAGTTGCATAAACGCAGCAGTGATAGGATTGGAGAGGTTCGGTGAGCAAATGAAGACCCTTTGAAGTCATAATGCATGGTACCCATTCCACGGGTCTGAACTCTCCAGGTTTAAGGGATTCTTCCTTCAGCTGAAACATGCCTGTGGAACCCAGAGTATGATCAACCGTGTGATCGGGAGACGTGTTCAAATATGTCTCAGTTTTCGTCCCCTGGTACTCGGGTGCAACATTCCAAACGCTTTACTAACACTCTCCCGACTTGGAGAGTCAGTGCATTTAACCTCCTGTTTGGCCCAGTTTGCAATTTCTGCGGAAGATGAACAGGAATAGGGAGAACCAATGAGAGACTAGCTGGACGTTTCTGGACGGGCAAATTTAACTCTCATTTCCCACCAGGAAGAGGAATTAACCAAAGGCTCAGCGTGCCGTGCCGGAACCAGATTAGGGTCTGAAGCAATCCTGCGGTGTTGTGGCCAGCTCACAAGAAAGCGAGTTGAAGAAAGGAGCTCACGGGCACTGTAATTCACAAACGTGCAGAGTTATAAATGACAGCTATCGTCCAAAAATATACTGAAGTAAGGCTGCCAAGAGGACTTGAAAGCGGGGCAGAATTGCAGGAAACCGATTTCAGGAGGTAGACTGGAATTGCATTTAAAGCATAGGAAAACAGGCAGAACGTCGACAATGATGCACTTGGCCAAAAAGGGCGTATGCGTTTTTTCCTGAATATATTCAGGAAAAAACGCATACGCCCTTTTTGGCGAACCAAGCAAGCTTGCAAAGGAAATCTGCACTACAATGAAGTTTCACTTCCCCCCTGTCAAAGGGGCCATCTGAAAAAAGTGTAAAATCCAGAAAGGCAGGACAGGCCATGGAGAACTGGGAGCCTTGTTATGCTGATGGGCGGGTTGTAAATTGCCAACAGCCACTAGGGAGAAGTGTATGGTGTTTCCTGAAACATCTAAAAAACAAAGCAACAGAGCCTAGGGCACTTCCACTTATGGTCCTATAGCTTAGGGAAATCAAAATCAAAAAGACACAGCCACCCCAAAGTTTGGGACGGCTCTGTTTACAAGAACCTCGTTTATGGTACAAGTTCAATATCGCAGAAAGTGAAAAATGGATAAAGAATTTGTGCTACTTACGTACAATGCAATATCACTCAGCAATGAAATCTCTGTCAACAGGCCTGTAGCAGAAAATGAGTGGGTTCAGGTATGATGATTCTAACTGAAATAAGTCACACAGAAAAAGAAACATCATAAGATATCACTAATGCACGGAATGTAAACTTGGCTACACAGAAACTGAATTACAAAACAGAACAGGGTCTCAAATTTAGAAAACCAACTTATGCTTGCTTAAGGGGAAAGGTGAGTTGGGGTGCTGCATAAAACCAGAGATTGAAATGAGCACAGATAAAGTTCCTTAAGCCAAATATGTAATAAACAAGAGCTACTACTTGCTCAACGAAATGGACTCAACACCGCATATTAAACGCCTAAGAATGTACGTGACTAGTAAGTATCTTAAAACCTATGGATTGCTATGTCTCTGAAAGAGAATCAAGCGTGTGTACAGGGACATAAACGCAGAAGTGTTAGGATTGGAGAGGTTCGGTGAGCAAATGAAGACCCTTTGAAGTCATATTGCATGGTACCCATTCCACGGGTCTCAACTCTCCAGGTTGAAGGAATTCTTCCTTCAGCTGAAACATGCATGTGGAACCCAGAGTATGATCAACCATGTGATCGGGAGACGTGTTCAAATATCTCTCAGTTTTCGTCCCCTGGTACTCGGGTGCAACATTCCAGACGCTTTACTAACACTCTCCCGACTTGGAGAGTCAGTGCCGTTAACGTCCTGTTTGGCCCAGTTTGCAATTTCTGCGGAAGATGAACAGGAATAGGGAGAACCAATGAGAGACTAGCTGGAGGTGTCTGGACGGGCAAATTTAACTCTCATTTCCCACCAGGAAGAGGAATTATCCAAAGGCTCAGCGTGCCATGCCGGAACCAGATTAGGGCCTGAAGCAATCCTGCGGTGCTGCGGCCAGCTCACAAGAAAGCGAGTTGAAGAAAGGAGCTCAGGGGCACTGTAATTCACAAACCTGCAGAGTTATAAATGACAGCTATCGTCCAAAAATATACTGAAGTAAGGCTGCCAAGAGGACTTGAAAGCGGGGCAGAATTGCAGGAAACCGATTTCAGGAGGTAGACTGGAATTGCATTTAAAGCATAGGAAAAGAGGCAGAACGTCCACAAAGATGCACTTGGCCAAAAAGTGCGTATGCGTTTTTTTTTTAATATATTCAGGAAAAAACGCATACGCCCTTTTTGGCCAACCAAGCAAGCTTGCAAAGGAAATCTGCACTACAATGAAGTCTCACTTCCCCCTAGTCAAAATGGCCATCTGAAAAAAGTTAAAATCCAGAAAGGCAGGACAGGCCATGGAGAACTGGGAGCCCTGTTATGCTGATGGGTGGGATGTAAATTGCCAACAGCCACTCGGGAGAAGTGTATGGTGTTTCCTGAAACATCTAAAAAACAAAGCAACAGAGCCTAGGTCAAATCCACTTATGGTCCTATAGCTTAGGGAAATTAAAATAAAAAAGACACAGCCACCCCAAAGTTTGGGATGGCTCTGTTTACAAGAACCTCGTTTGTGGTACAAGTTCAATATCGCAGAAAGCGAAAAATGGATAAAGAAGTTGTGGTACTTACGTACAATGCAATATCACTCAGCAATGAAATCTATGTCAACAGGCCTGTAGCAGAAAATGAGTGGGTTCAGGTATGATGATTCTAACTGAAATAAGTCACACAGAAAAAGAAACATCATAAGATATCACTAATACACGGAATGTAAACTTGGCTACACAGGAACTGGATTACAAAACAGAACAGGGTCTCAAATTTAGAAAACCAACTTATGCTTGCTTAAGGGGAAAGGTGAGTTGGGGTGCTGCATAAAATCAGAGATTGAAATGAGCACAGATAAAGTTCCTTAAGCCAAATATGGAATAGACAAGTGCTACTCCTTGTTCAATGAAATGGACTCAACACCCCATATTAAACGCCTAAGAATGTACCTGACTAGTAAGTATCTTAAAACCTATGGATTGCTATGTCTCCGAAAGAGAATCAAGCATGTGTACAGGGGCATAAACGCAGCAGTGATAGGACTGGAGAGGTTCAGTGAGCAAACGAAGACCCTTTGAAATCATATTGCATGGTACCCATTCCACGGGTCTCAACTCTCCAGGTTTAAGGGATTCTTCCTTCAGCTAAAACATGCATGTGGAACCCAGAGTATGATCAACCGTGTGATCGGGAGACGTGTGCCAATATATGTCAGTTCTCGTCCCCTGGTACTTGGGTGCAACATTCCAGACACTTTACTAACACTCTCCCGACTTGGAGAGTCAGTGCCTTTAACCTGCTGTTTGGCCCAGTTTGCAATTTCTGCGGAATATGAACAGGAATAGGGAGAACCAATGAGAGACTAGCTGGAGGTGTCTGGACGGGCAAATTTAACTCTCATTTCCCACCAGGAAGAGGAATTAACCAAAGTCTCAGCGTGCCGTGGGGAACCAGATTAGGGCCTGAAGCAATCCTGCGGTGTTGCGGCCAGCTCAAAAGAAAGCGAGTTGAAGAAAGGAGCTCAGGGGCACTGTAATTCACAAACCTGCAGAGTTATAAATGACAGCTATCGTCCAAAAATATACTGAAGTAAGGCTGCCAAGAGGACTTGAACGTGGGGCAGAATTGCAGGAAACCGATATCAGGAGGGAGACTGGAATTGCATTTAAAGCATAGGAAAAGAGGCAGAACGTCCACAATGATGCACTTGGCCAAAAAGGGTGTATGCATTTTTTCCTGAATATATTCAGGAAAAAACGCATACGCCCTTTTTGGACAACCAAGCAAGCTTGCAAAGGAAATCTGCACTACAATTAAGTCTCACTTCCCCCCGGTCAGAAGGGCCATCTGAAAAAAGTGTAAAATCCAGAAAGGCAGGACAGGCCATGGAGAACTGGGAGCCTTGTTATGCTGATGGGCAGGTTGTAAATTGCCAACAGCCACTCGGGAGAAGTGTATGGTGTTTCCTGAAACATCTAAAAAACAAAGCAACAGAGCCTCGGTCAATTCCACTTATGGTCCTATAGCTTAGGGAAATTAAAATCAAAAAGACACAGCCACCCCAAAGTTTGGGACGGCTCTGTTTACAAGAACCTCTTTTACGGTACAAGTTCAATATTGCAGAAAGCGCAAAATGGATAAAGAAGTTCTGGTACTTACGTACAATGCAATATCACTCAGCAATGAAATCTATGTCAACAGGCCTGTAGCAGAAAATGAGTGGGCTCAGGTATGATGATTCTAACTGAAATAAGTCACGCAGAAAAAGAAACAACATAAGATATCACTAATACACGGAATGTAAACTTGGCTACACAGGAACTGGATTACAAAAGAGAACAGGGTCTCAAATTTAGAAAACCAACTTATGCTTGCTTAAGGGGAAATGTGAGTTGGGGTGCTGCATAAAACCAGAGATTGAAATGAGCACAGATAAAGTTCCTTAAGCCAAATATGTAATAGACAAGAGCTACTCCTTGCTCAACGAAATGGACTCAACACCCCATATTAAACGCCTAAGAATGTACCTGATTAGTAAGTATCTTAAAACCTATGGATTGCTATGTCTCCGAAAGAGAATCAAGCGTGTGTACAGGGGCATAAACGCAACAGTGATAGGATTGGAGAGGTTCGGTGAGCAAATGAAGACCCTTTGAAGTCATATTGCATGGTACCCATTCCACGGTTCTCAACTCTCCAGGATTAAGGGATTCTTCCTTCAGCTGAAACATGCATGTGGAACCCAGAGTATGATCAACCGTGTGATCAGGAGACCTGTTCAAATATGTCTCAGTTTTCGTCGCCTGGTACTCGGGTGCAACATTCCAGACACTTTACTAACAATCTCCCGACTTGGAGAGTCAGTGCCTTTAACCTCCTGTTTGGCCCAGTTTGCAATTTCTGCGGAAGATGAACAGGAATAAGGAGAACCAATGAGAGACTAGCTGGAGGTGTCTGGACGGGCAAATTTAACTCTCATTTCCCACCAGGAAGAGGAATTAACCAAAGGCTCAGCGTGCCGTGCCGGAACCAGATTAGGGCCTGAAGCAATCCTGCGGTGTTGCGGCCAGCTCACAAGAAAGCGAGTTGAAGAAAGGAGCTCAGGGGCACTGTAATTCACAAACCTACAGAGTTATAAATGACAGCTATCGTCCAAAAATATACTGAAGTAAGGCTGCCAAGAGGACTTGAAAGCGGGGCAGAATTGCAGGAAACCGATTTCAGGAGGTAGAGTGGAATTGCATTTAAAGCATAGGAAAAGAGGAAGAACGTCCAAAATGATGCACTTGGCCAAAAATGTCGTATGCGTTTTTTCCTGAATATATTCAGGAAAAAACGCATACACCATTTTTGGCCAACCAAGCAAGCTTGCAAAGGAATTCTGCACTACAATGAAGTCTCACTTCCCCCCGGTCAAAAGGGCCATCTGAAAAAAGTGTAAAATCGAGAAAGGCAGGACAGTCCATGGAGAACTGGGAGCCTTGTTATGCTGATGGGCGGGATGTAAACTGCCAACAGCCACTTGGGAGAAGTGTACGGTGTTTCCTGAAACATCTAAAAAACAAAGCAACGGAGCCTAGGGCACTTCCACTTATGGTCCTATAGCTTAGGGAAATTAAAATCAAAAAGACACAGCCACCCCAAAGTTTGGGACGGCTCTGTTTACAAGAACCTCGTTTACGGTACAAGTTCAATATCGCAGAAAGTGAAAAATGGATAAAGAAGTTGTGGTACTTACGTACAATACAATATCACTCAGCAATGAAATCTACGTCATCAGGCCCGTAACAGCATAGAGTGGATTCAGGTATGATGATTCTAACTGAAATAAGTCACACAGAAAAAGAAACATCATAAGATATCACTAATACACGGAATGTAAAATTGGCTACACAGGAACTGGATTACAAAACAGAACAGGGTCTCAAATTTAGAAAACCAACTTATGCTTGCTTAAGGGGAAAGGTGAGTTGGGGTGCTGCATAAAACCAGAGATTGAAATGAGCACAGATAAAGTTCATTAAGCCAAATATGTAATAGACAAGAGCTACTACTTGCTCAACGAAATGGACTCAACACCGCATATTAAACGCCTAAGAATGTACCTGACTAGTAAGTATCTTAAAACCTATGGATTGCTATGTCTCTGAAAGAGAATCAAGCGTGTGTACAGGGGCATAAACGCAGAAGTGTTAGGATTGGAGAGGTTTGGTGAGCAAATGAAGACCCTTTGAAGTCATATTGCATGGTACCCATTCCACGGGTCTCAACTCTCCAGCTTTAAGGGAATCTTCCTTCAGCTGAAACACGCATGTGGAACCCAGAGTATGATCAACCGTGTGATCGGGAGACGTGTTCCAATATGTCTCAGTTCTCGTCCCCTGGTACTCGGGTGCAACATTCCAGACACTTTATTAACACTCTCCCGACTTGGAGAGTCAGTGCCTTTAACCTCCTGTTTGGCCCAGTTTGCAATTTCTGCAGAAGATGAACAGGAATAGGGAGAACCAATGAGAGACTAGCTGGAGGTGTCTGGACGGGAAAATTTAACTCTCATTTCCCACCAGGAAGAGGAATTAACCAAAGGCTCAGCGTGCCGTGCCGGAACAAGATTAGGGCCTGAAGCAGTCCTGCGGTGTTGCGGCCAGCTCCCAAGAAAGCGAGTTGAAGAAAGGAGCTCAGGGCCCCTGTAATTCACAAACCTGCAGAATTATAAATGACAGCTATCGTCCAAAAATATACTGAAGTAGGGCTGCCAAGAGGACTTGAAAGCGGGGCAGAATTGCAGAAAACCGATTTCAGGAGGTAGACTGGAATTGCATTTAAAGCATAGGAAAAGAGGGAGAACGTCCACAATGATGCACTTGGACAAAAAAGGCGTATGCGTTTTTTCCTGAATATATTCACTCGGGAGAAGTGTATGGTGTTTCCTGAAACATCTGAGAAACAAAGCAACAGAGCCTAGGGCACTTCCACTTATGGTCCTATAGCTTAGGGAAATTAAAATCAAAAAGACACAGCCACCCAAAAATTTGGTACGGCTCTGTTTACAGGAACCTCTTCTGCAGCACAAGTTTAATATGCCAGAGAGCAAATAATGGATAAAGAAGTTGCAGTACTTACGTACAACAGAATACCTCTCAGCAATGAAAACTATGTCACCAGGCCCGTACCAGCATAATGAGTGGATTGAGGCACGGTGATTCTAAGTGAAAAAAGTCACACAGAAAAAGAAACATCATAAGGTACCACTAATACATGGAATGCGAACTTGGCTACACATGAACTGAATTACAAAACAGAACAGGGTGTCATGTTTAGAAAACCAACTTATGCTTGCTTAAGGGGGAAGGTTAGTTGGGGTGCTGCATAAAACCTGTGTTTGAAATTAGCACAGATACCGTTCCATAAGCTAAATATGTAATAGACAAGACCTACCCCTTGCTCAAGGAAATGGACTCAACAATGAGATATCACCTCACACCTGGTAGAATGGGCATCATCAGAAAATCTAGAAAGAAAAAATGCTGGAAAGGGTGTGGAGAAATGGAACCCTCTTCCACTATTGTTGGGAATATAAATTGATACAGTCACTATGGAGAACAATATGGAGTTTCTTAAGAAACTAACAGTAGAATTACCATATGATACAGCAATCCCAGTTCTGGACATATACCCAGACAAAACCATAAATCAAAAAGAGACATTCACCGCAATGTTCATTGCCTCACTCTTTACAATATCGAGGTAATGGAAGCAACCTAAATGCCCACAGACAGACGAATGCATAAAGCTGTGATACATATATAAAATGGAATATTACTAAGCCATGAAAAGGAATGAAATTGGGTCATTTGTAGAGACGTCGATGGATCTAGAGAGTGTCATACAGAGTGAAGTAAGTCAGAAAGAGAAAAACAAATCTTGTATATTCATGCATATATGTGGAACCTAGAAAAACTGTACAGGTTAACCATTTTGCAAGGCATAAATAGAGCAACAGATGTAGACAACAAACGTATGGACAACAAGCGGGGAAAGCTGTTGGAGGTTGGTGGTGGGAGGAGTTGAGAGACTGGGATTGGCATGTATACATTTATATGTATAAAATAGATAACCAATAAGAACCTGCTGTATAAAAATATAAAATAAAATTCAAAATTAAAAAGAAATAAAATTTAAAAAAAAAACAGAAAAAACAATTATTCCCTTCACATACATGTATTTATATGAATAAATTATTTCCATGCTTATATCTGTAAATACAAAAAAGAGGAATAAAATCTACCTTGAACCAAAAACGAAAAAGAGAAAAAAAACACAGAACCCACCAGTTCCACAGAGGAAAACCGTATCAGGGCACTTGCTCCAGTTGTAAACAATTCTGAAGTTGGTCAGTGGTGGGGAATCGTCTCCCATTCAGCCAGCAGCCCCCACGCAACAAGCGTCCTCATTGCAAAGCTGGGGCACCGTGCCGAGGCATCTGTGAGTAAACGTGAGCTGAGCCCCAGGCCAGTTGCTGCTGAACTATTCCTACCCGTCCCAGGTAAAACACCTGAATTTATACAAGGACTTGAAAGCCTAGAGGAAGGGCCATAGAGCCACACGAGTGACAGCATGCCGGCCGACTTGGTGCCTGCAGGCCAGCCAGGATGGTCCTGGCCCTGGGTGCTCTTCTGGAAGATTTCCATTTCCCTGCCTGAGATACCCGTCCTGTCCCTGCCCCCACTGCTTTTTTCCTTCCTCACCTCTGCCCAGGGAGAAATTCCAGCAGCAGGTATAGGTGACACATCCTCTTCTTTAGCAGGTGGCAGCCTGGCTACTGCTGCAGAAAGTCCAGCAGAGCCCCACTCACACTGGGCCACCCACAAAGCCGTGGCCTCTCACTCCCTCCCACCAGCCCAGCCCCGAGACTGCTGACAGGGCAGAGAAAATGGCATCAGGAACGGCTGCAGGGGCTCTTGCTGCCTGGAGTGGTATTTATATTGATCTCAACCCAGGCACACCTGGGGAGGGCTGGCCGGCACGGTAAGGCTGCCCAGGTCAGCCAATCATCACCCCTCAGGGGCTCACAGTTGCAGAAAATGGAACTTGCTGAACCGGCCAGGTCCAAGGAAAAGGTGTGGGCTCTGAGAGTGAGGATAGACAAGGGGCTGCAGCTTTGGCTTGTTTTCTAATGATTTTATCTGGCCCATGAGTGGGAGACAACTTCAAGAAAACCCTCTCCTAATGAGAGGAACCCTGGAGTCAGGGAGAGGAGGGGTGGGTGGTGGTTGGAGACAGAGGCCTGGTGCCCCGGGTGCAGTGGAAGTCTCTGGAAGACCAGGTGGAGGGAGGCCGCACAGAGTGATGCCCAGGGTCACAGACCTGTCGCAGCTGCTGTTTGTTAGTTCAAGTCCTGCTCTGAGGTGCTCTGTGTCAGCTCTGAGCGACAGGTGAGCTGGGGGTGCTCTGCAATGAGGGCTATGTGCACGGTTCCTGTGTGCCCAGCCCTGCCACGGTACCTGCAAGGGTAGGTCTGTATCCTGGGAGGGGCCTGACCATGAGAGCCCCGTGGGCTGGGGTGGGGGTGGGGTACCTGCCCAGGTGAGCTCCATATTCTGGGATTGGTCTGACCACGAGAGCCCCATGGGCTGCTGGGGACCTGGTAAAGGATGTCAGGACAGTCAGTGAAGCCACCGAGGATATACCTCCAGCTGCTCCTAATTCCTACACCCTGCTGGTCATTCTACCAACCACCAGGACATGGTATTCTGTATTAGTCTTCAATGATGCCTTCTTTTGTATTCCATTAGTCCCAGAGTCACAAGAAATTTTGGCTTGTGAGTGGCAGGACTCAACATACAACTAAAACAATACTTCCGGGCCGTCTTGCCCCAAGGGTGCAAAAATTCCCACACCATCTTTGGGGAAAGCTTAGCTAAAGACCTAAAAGTTCTACCTCTGGGAAAGGAAACCCTCCTTCAGTACGCAGACGACATTCTGATCGCCAGCCCTACTAAGGAGGCCTCTGAACTACCAAGCCAATAAAGGATAGAAGTTGTCCAAGAAAAAGCTCAAATATCACAGACTGCAGTGACCTGCCTGGGCTTCGTTCTCACAGAAGGTCGGAGAAGCCCATCCCAGGAAAGGGAAGAAACCATTTTCAGCCTTACCCCTTTCTAAAACTAGAAGACAGCTTAGGGGTTCCTGGGGAGGCCAGGGTTTGCTGCTTCTGGATCCCTAACTACAGTCTACTAGCTGGGCCTCTATATGAAACACTGAAAGGAAAAGATGATGATCCTTTTGAATAGAATCCAGAAGTGGCCTTTCAAGAATGGAAAGAGCAGTCAATTCAGACCCTTGCCCTGGAACTCCCTAATTTAGCTAAACCCTTTGACCTTTACATTCCCGGTGAAAGGTGAATCGCCATTGGAGAATTAGTGCAAAAACTGGGACCACTTGAAATGGAACAATGCAAGAATGCCATCCAGGTAGGATAAACTACGGGCACCAAGGGGCTTGGCCCACTGCCACATCTGGCCAAGATACTGGCGGTATCTAAAAACCTGGAAATCAGCAGCCCCAAAGGCCACCTCCCTCCTAAGGGAAAAGGACCCCACGTGGTGATCCTAACCACCAACCATGCCCTGAAGTTGCAGGGTTCGCTCTGTGGGCACACCAACCTCGAGTGAGGAGGCCTTCCAACTCCAACATCCAGAGAGATAACCGGGGGCAACAGGGCACCATGACGACTCGTGTGAACATCACTTGACCTGGAGTTTCTCTCATAAAACAACAAGAGTGTGTCCCAAAAGAGTAGACTACTGCTTGCAGGACATACTGCACCCAGAGGGGAGCTAATAATCTTGGCGGGGGAACCGTATATCACACTGTCACCATAGAAAAGCCTACAGACACCGTGATGATGGTGGCCAATGAGACCAGCTGGACTCCTGTTTACTTCAAAAGGCTGTTGACTCAGTGGCCATCATGGTCCTTGATCACCACTGACCCTGGACTGTCTGGGATTTGAGCGGGCAGGGCTCTGACACCTGGTGCTGTTTGTACATTAATTCAGGGACCTAATTGAAGAAAGCGCAGACTACTGGTCAGAGCATCTAGGCTGGCAGAAACGGTCAGCCTAAGGTGGCCGAACAAATGTGGGGCGGGGTGAAACCGGCCCCCACAGCGTCTCTGCACATCTCTTTCCTGGACCCTTAAAGGTCATTAGAATCTATAACACTTCCAATGCTGGTGCTCAGGTGGACGAGCAGGGAGGCAGGGGGTCTGGGGACAATCAACGTCACCTGGAGGCTGCTGGGGAGAAGCTCTGACCCTCGCCCCCGGGTATGAGGGCTCCCAACTCAGCACTCAGCAGTTACAGAAGAAGGGTCTGCACCCTCAGCACTCCAAGAATGAGGAACGGGACAAAAGGCAGAGGAGGGGTTTGTCCCCAGCAAAGCCCATTAAAAATCCCTGGGAGATAAAAATAGAATCTGGGCAATAAAGTCAAGTCTAACCTTTTTTATCCTTTGTGCTTTGTCTAATTTCATGTGCTCCTAGGGTCCCGCATGCAGAGGTTCCACACCCGGCACTTCAGACCAGATTTCCTAGTGCAGAATGGCTGGGACGACACCTCAGCTCCTGGGGCCCAGTGCAGACTCCGCGATATAGAGCCTGAGCTGCAGCCAACCCGGCCCTCGAGAGCTCCGCCCCCTCCCTCCCACTGACTCTGACAGGATCTCTACACAACAGCCCAGCCCACAGCCCACGGGGTAGTGCATGCTCTCACCTCTCCATTCTCTGATCAAAATATAAAGTTTCCTTTGCTTGTGAACCAAACTCAGTCTCGATCTGTTGGCCCCAATGACACTGGGCAGGGGGACACTTGTTGGGGTCCACTCTGGAGGATCAGTAACAGAAATTGAGACTATTGTAACCTCAATGAACAGATGTGTGAGCCAAACTGTAGTTAACATAGAACAGTGTATAAGGCTCGGGTAAAATAAGATGTTTCTAACACTTCCATTTGATATTTCCATCACTTTATTATAAGCAAGTTCAGTGAAAAGGTCTGTCTTATTTGTCAGGTCAATATTAGAGAAACGAAGTGATTTCTTTCCAAGGATGTACATCTAATAATCTTGGTTAAAGCTTCAATCTTGTTTTAAATGCTTTTCCATTGAAAATGATACCTCTCTTTCAGCTCCCCCATTTCTGAGAAGTATAAAATCTTATAATTTATTATTACCAAAGGGGAAAGGTGGGAGGAGGGATAAATTAACAGTTTGGGATTAACACATACACACTGCTATGTATAAAATAGATCATCAACAAGGAACTACTGTATAGCACAGGGAACTACACTCAACATTTTGCAATAACCTATAAGGGGAAATAATCTGGAAAAGAATAGATATTTTTATTGACATCATCTATCAATGACAGTTAAAGTGTAACCTAAGGGAAGCTGGTGGTGAGTGCTTCTGACCCTGAAGACTTCAATCGTCTAAAGTTTGGACTCTGCCTACTTCCCAAGGCCCTTAATGAACATATGTGTAGCCATAGCTTAAAAAATTCCCCAGTTTGGGTTTTGGGCAGACACTGATTTTGAAAAAGCCCTGGTGTTCTCCTTACATGAATGGGACTCTTCCTACTGCTAAAACATGTCTGTCACACACAGAGGATGGTATACCGTCTGATCGGGAAGAGTTTGGAAAAGGCATCTCATCTCCTCATCTCCTGGTGCTCGGGTTCACCCCTCCAGCGTCTTTACTAACAGTCTCCCCACTTGGAGATGTCAGCACTGTCAACATCCTGTTGCGTACAGTTTGGAATTTGTCCAGAGGATGAAGCGGAAGGATGAGGAACAATGAGAGACAAGTCCTAGGTGTTCAGACAGGCACATGTCACTCTAATTTCCAATCAGGAAGACGAATTGACCAAAGGCTAGGGTTGCCCATGGAAACAGTATAGGGCTTGAGGAAATCCCGCTGCTTTGTGGCCAGTTCCCATAAACGCAAGTTGAACAATGGAACTCAGGGGCAGTAAAATTCATGAAACTGCAGAGTTGAAAATATCCATCACTGAAAAATGTCTTGAGGAAAGTCAGAGAAAAGGACTTGTAAGCAAGGGAGAATGGCAGGAAAGGGATCTGAGGAGGTAGAAAGGACTCGCCATTAAGCACAAGAAAAGGAGCTGAACATTGCCAACATTGCAGTTGGCCAAAAAGGGTGTATGCGTTTTTTTCTGTATATATTCAAGAAAAGGGCATACACTTTTTTAGCCAAGCAAACAGGTGGGCACTGGAAGTCAATACTACAAAAGATATCACTTCGCATCAGTCAGAAGAGCCATCCTCATAAAGCGTAAACAACAGAAATGCAGGACAGGGCAAGGAGAAGAGGGAGCCCTGTGAGACTTATAGTGGAAATGTATATTGCCAACGGCCATTCTGGAGAAGTGTATTGTGTTTACTAAAGCATCTAAAAAATGAGCTACAGAGCATAGGGCAATTGCACTCATGGGCGTATATCTTGGGAAAAACAAAAATTGAGAGGACACAGGCACCCCAAAGTTTACTCCCTCTCTGTTTAAAAGATCCTCGACTAGGATATAACTTAAATGTCTCTGGAGGGAAAAAATGGATAGAGATGTGGTACTTAGGTAGAGTGGAATATTATTCAGCCTGGAAATCAATGAACTATGGCCAGTTGTAACAACTCTGGAGGAGTTACGTATGATCTTTCTAAGTGACATAATTCAAAAAGAAAAGACACATATCATAAGATATCACTTAAAGGTGGAATCCAAAATGGCTACACATGAAATAAATTACAAAACAAAAACATAGTCAAATATGTAGAAAACACGCATAAGGCTGCTAAACGGGAAAGGTGGGGAGGGGTGAGGCATCATCCAGGAGGTTGAAATTAGCAAAGATACCATTCCAAATACCAAACTGATAATCAACAAGGCCCACACGGTAGCTAAAAGAACTGCACTCAGCACACTCAAGTCACCGGAAAAGAATATATACGACTGGTAAGAATCTGAAAAAGAATTTACTGATGTCTCTTGTACGTGAATCAAGTGGATGTACAGCAGCAAGAAACAGAGCTTTGAAAATCAGCTGTAACCAATATAGTAATAAATTGAAAAAAATAAATGACAGAGAGACAGAGAAAACCTCTTACAACTTTTCCTCAGGGACGGTGATGCAACATGGATTGAACACATCTAGACCCACAGCAGGATGAGACATAAGGCTGGAAACTGTTTGCACTAAGAGAAATGTGAGGTTGGGTGAGGAAATGCACACCCTTTAAAGTAATACTACCTGGTACCCATTCAATGGGTCCCAAATCTGCAGGTTCAAGGGATCTTCCTACAGCTAAAACATGCATGGAAAACCCAGAGGACTGTACACCATGTGATCGGGAGATGTGTCTAAAATGCAGCTCATTTATCCTCTCCTGGTGCTCCTGTTCACCATTCTGGCCACGTTACTTAGAATCTCTCCACTTGGAGAATCAGCACATTTAAACTTCTGTTTCACACATTTTGCAAATTGTGAGGAGGATGAACGGGAAGAGGGGGAACCAATGAGAGAATAGTTGTAGGGGTTTGGATGGGCACATATCACTCTAATTTCCCATTAAGAATAAGAATTGAAAAAAGGCTCAGCCCACCTCGCCGGAGCCAAAATAGGTCCTGAAGCAATTCTGTGGGTTTGAGCCCAGCTCACAAAAGAGCAACTTAAGAAATGGAGCTCAGGGTCACTGCAATTCAAAAACCTGCAGAGTTATAAATGAAAACTAACGTCCAAAAATATGTTGAGGTAAGGCAAAGAAGAGGATCTGAATGCAAGACAGAATTGCAAGAAACAGATTTCAAGAGATAGATTGGACTCGTCTTTAAAGCACATGAAAAGCGGCAGAATTTTGACAATGATGCAGTTGGCCCAAAAGGGCGTATGCGTTTTTTCCTGATTATAACCAGGAAAAAACACATACGCACGTTATGGGCAACGAAGCAAGCAAGCAATGCAAATGTGCACAACAAAGAAGTCTCATTTCCCACTGGTCAAAAGGGCCATCCTAAAAATTTGTAAAAACCAGAAACGCAGGACAGGCCATGGAGAACAGGGAGCCTTTATACGCTGATGGGCAGTGTGTGAACTGCCGAGAGCCACTCTGGAGAAGTGTATGGTGGTTCCTAAATCATCTAGAAAACAGAGCTACAGAACATAGGACACTTCCAATCATGGGAGTATATCTAGGGAAGTCTAAAAATCAACAAGACACAAGCACACCACAGTTTAGGGCTACTCTGTTTACAAGAACCTCAACTTCAGTACACCTTAAATATCCCAGGAAAGAGAACAATGGATAAAGAAGATGTGGTACTTATGTACAATGGAATATCTCTTCACCATGAAATCAATGTAATAAGGCTAGTAGAAGGATAAAGAGTGGATTTAGGTCCGATAATACTACTTGAAATAAGTCAAACAGAAAAAGAAACATATCATAAGATATCACTTATAGAGGGAGGGTAAATATGGCTGCACAAGAAATGAATTACAGAACAGAACAGTGTCTCACATTTAGAAAACACACTTATGTCAGCTTAAGGGGAAAGGAGAGGTGGGGTGATGCATAAAACCAGAGTTTGAAATTAGCACAGATACCGTTCAATAAACCAAATAGATATTAGACAAGATCTACACCTTGCTCAATGAACTGGCCTCAACACACCCTATACACCGCAGAGAAATATATCTGAGTAATAAGAATCTTAAAACCTATGTATTGATATATCTCCATAAGGGAATCAAGTGTGTGCAGAGCGGCACAAACACAGCAGTGAAAATGAGCTAAACCCCATTATAGAAATAAATTTTAAAAACAAAACGCAGAAACAATGAAAGAGAGAAAAATTCTTACAAAATTTGCTCAGGGGCTGTGATGCAACCTGGATTGACCACATATAAACCCACAGCTGGATAAGACATAAGGCTGGACACTTGGGGCTGAGAGGATTGGTGAGCTTTGGTGAGCAACTGCCAAAAGTTTAATGCAATACTTCATGCTACTCATTCCAAGGGTCCCAAAACTCCAGGTTGAAGGGAATCTTCCTACAGCTAAACCATGCTTGGGAAACCCAGCGACTGGTATACCATATGATCGGGAAAGGTTTCTAAAACGCACCTCATTTTTCCTCTCCTGGGGCTCCGGATCGACATTCCGGCCGCTTTACTAAAAATATCCCCACATGGAGAGTCAATGCCTTTAAGTTCTGGTATCGCACAGTCTGCAGTTAGTGCGGAGGATGAATGGAAATAGGGGGAACCAGTGAGAAACTAGCTATAGCAGTTTCAATGGGCACATGTCACTCTAATTTCACATCAGTAAGAAGAATAAACCAAAGGCACAGCAAGGTGCCCCAGAAGAAGAATAGGGCCTGAAGGAATCCTGTGGTTATGAGGCAAGATCACAAAAATAAGAGCTGAAAAATGGAGCTAAGGGCCACTGCAATTCAAAAACCTGCAGAGTTATAAAGGCCAACTATTTTCAAAAAATATATTGAGATAAGGCTATGAAGAGGCATTGAAAGCAAGGCACAATTGCAGGAAACCGATTTCAGGAGGTAGACTGGAATTGCATTTAAAGCATAGGAAAAGAGGCAGAACGTCCACAATGATGCACTTGGCCAAAAAGGGCGTATGCGTTTTTTCCTGAATATATTCAGGAAAAAACGCATACGCCCTTTTTGGCCAACCAAGCAAGCTTGCAAAGGAAATCTGCACTACAATGAAGTCTCACTTCCCCCCGGTCAAAAGGGCCATCTGAAAAAAGTGTAAAATCCAGAAAGGCAGGACAGGCCATGGAGAACTGGGAGCCTTGTTATGCTGATGGGCGGGATGTAAATTGCCAACAGCCTCTCTGGAGAAGTGTATGGTGTTTCCTGAAACATCTAAAAAACAAAGCAACAGAGCCTAGGGCACTTCCACTTATGGTCCTATAGATTAGGGAAATTAAAATCAAAAAGACACAGCCACCCCAAAGTTTGGGACAGCTGTGTTTACAAGAACCTCCTTTACAGTACAAGTTCAATATCGCAGAAAGCGAAAAATGGATAAAGAAGTTGTGGTACTTACGTACAATGCAATATCACTCAGCAATGAAATCTATGTCATCAGGCCCATAGCAGCATAATGAGTGGATTCAGGTATGATGATTCTAACTGAAATAAGTCACACAGAAAAAGAAACATCATAAGATATCACTAATACACGGAATGTAAACTTGGCTACACAGGAACTGGATTACAAAACAGAAGAGGGACTCAAATTTAGAAAACCAACTTATGCTTGCTTAAGGGGAAAGGTGAGTTGGGGTGCTGCATAAAACCAGAGATTGAAATGAGCACAGATAAAGTTCCTTAAGCCCAATATGGAATAGACAAGAGCTACTCCTTGCTCAACGAAAGGGACTCAACACCCCATATTAAACGCCTAAGAATGTACCTGACTAATAAGTATCTTAAAACCTATGGATCGCTCTGTCTCCGAAAGAGAAGCAAGCGTGTGTACAGGGGCATAAACGCAGCAGTGATAGGATTGGAGAGGTTCGGTGAGCCAATGAAGACCCTTTGAAGTCATATTGCATGGGACCCATTCCACAGGTCTCAACTCTCCAGGTTTAAGGGATTCTTCCTTCAGCTAAAACATGCATGTGGAACCCAGAGTATGATCAACCATGTGATTGGGAGACGTGTTCCAATATGTCTCACTTCTCGTCCCCTGGTACTCGGGTGCAACATTCCAGACGCTTTACTAACACTCTCCCGACTTGGAGAGTCAGTGCATTTAACCTCCTGTTTGGCCCAGTTTGCAATTTCTGCGGAAGATGAACAGGAATAGGGAGAACCAATGACAGACTAGCTGGAGGTGTCTGGACGGGCAAATTTAACTCTCATTTCCCACCAGGAAGAGGAATTAACCAAAGGCTCACCGTGCCATGCCGGAACCAGATTAGGGCCTGAAGCAATCCAGCGGTCTTGCCGCCAGCTCACAAGAAAGCGAGTTGAAGAAAGGAGCTCAGGGGCACTGTAATTCAAAAACCTGCAGAGTTATAAATGACAGCTATCGTCCAAAAATATACTGAAGTAAGGCTGCCAAGAGGACTTGAAAGCGGGGCAGAATTGCAGGAAACCAATTTCAGGAGGTCGACTGGAATTGCATTTAAAGCATAGGAAAAGAGGCAGAACGTCGACAATGATGCACTTGGCCACAAAGGGCGTATGTGTTTTTTCCTGAATATATTCAGGAAAAAACGCATACGCCCTTTTTGGCCAACCAAGCAAGCTTGCAAAGGAAATCTGCACTACAATGAAGTCTCACTTTTCCCCGGTGAAAAGGGCCATCTGAAAAAAGTGTAAAATCCAGAAAGGCAGGACAGGCCATGGCAAACTGGGAGCCTTCTTATGCTGATGGGAGGGATGTATATTGCCAACAGCCACTTGGGAGAAGTGTATGGTGTTTCTTGAAACATCTAAAAAACAAAGCAACAGAGCCTAGGGCACTTCCACTTATGGCCCTATAGATTAGGGAAATTAAAATCAAAAAGACACAGCCACCCCTAAGTTTGGGACGGCTCTGTTTACAAGAAACTCGTTTATGGGACTAGTTCAATATCGCAGAAAGTGAAAAATGGATAAAGAAGTTGTGGTACTTACGTACAATGCAATATCACTCAGCAATGAAATCTATGTCATCAGGCCCGTAGCAGCATAATGAGTGGATTCAGGTATGATGATTCTAACTGAAATAAGTCACACAGGAAAAGAAACATCATAAGATATCACTAATACACGGAATGTAAACTTGGCTACACAGGAACTGGATTACAAAACAGAACAGGGTCTCAAATTTAGAAAACCAACTTATGCTTGCTTAAGGGGAAAGGTGAGTTGGGGTGCTGCATAAAACCAGAGATTGAAATGAGCACAGATAAAGTTCCTTAAGCCAAATATGAAATAGACAAGAGCTGCTCCTTGCTCAACGAAATGGACTCAACACCCCATATTAAACGCCTAAGAATGTACCTGACTAGTAAGTATCTTAAAACCTATGGATCGCTATGTCTCCAAAAGAGAATCAAGCGTGTGTACAGGGGCATAAACGCAGCAGTGATGGGATTGGGGAGGTTCGGTGAGCAAATGAAGACCCTTTGAAGTCATATTGCATGGTACCCATTCCACGGGTCTCAACTCTCCAGGTTTAAGGGATTCTTCCTTCAGCTAAATCATGCATGTGGAACCCAGAGTATGATCAACCGTGTGATCGGGAGTCGTGTTCAAATATGTCTCAGTTTTCGTCCCCTGGTACTCGGGTGCAACATTCCAGACGCTTTACTAACACTCTCCCGACTTGGAGAGTCACTGCCTTTAACCTCCTGTTTGGCCCAGTTTGCAATTTCTGCGGAAGATGAACAGGAATAGGGAGAACCAATGAGAGACTAGCTGGAGGTGTCTGGACGGGCAAATTTAACTCTCATTTCCCACCAGGAAGAGGAATTAACCAAAGGCTCAGCGTGCCGTGCCGGAACCAGATTAGGGCCTGAAGCAATCCTGCGGTGTTGCGGCCAGCTCACAAGAAAGCGAGTTGAAGAAAGGCGCTCAGGGGCACTGTAATTCACAAACCTGCAGAGTTATAAATGACAGCTATCGTACAAAAATATACTGAAGTAAGGCTGCCAAGAGGACTTGAAAGCGGGGCAGAATTGCAGGAAACCCATTTCAGGAGGTAGACTGGAATTGCATTTAAAGCATAGGAAAAGAGGCAGAACGTCGTCAATGATGCACTTGGCCAAAAAGGAGGTATGCGTTTTTTCCTGAATATATTCAGGAAAAAACGCATATGCACTTTTTGGCCAACCAAGCAAGCTTGCAAAGGAAATCTGCACTACAATGAAGTCTCACTTTCCCCCAGTAAAAAGGGCCATCTGAAAAAAGTGTAAAATCCAGAAAGGCAGGACAGGCCATGGATAACTGGGAGCCTTGTTATGCTGATGGGCGGGATGTAAATTGCCAACAGCCACTCGGGAGAAGTGTATGGTGTTTCCTGAAACATCTAAAAAACAAAGCAACAGAGCCTAGGGCACTTCCACTTATGGTCCTATAGCTTAGGGAAATTAAAAACAAAAAGACACAGCCACCCCAAAGTTTGGGACGGCTCTGTTTACAAGAACCTCGTTTACGGTACAAGTTCAATATCGCAGAAAGCGAAAAATGGATAAAGAAGTTTTCGTACTTACGTACAATGCAATATCACTCAGAAATGAAATCTATGTCATCAGGCCCGTATCAGCATAATGACTGTATTCAGGTAGATGATTCTAACTGAAATAAGTCACACAGAAAAATAAACATCATAAGATATCACTAATACACGGAATGTAAACTTGGCTACACAGGAACTGGATTACAAAACAGAACAGGGTCTCAAATTTAGAAAACCAACTTATGCTTGCTTAAGGGGAAAGGTGAGTTGGGGTGCTGCATAAAACCAGACTGAAATGAGCACAGATAAAGTTCCTTAAGCCAAATATGGAATAGACAAGAGCTACTCCTTGCTCAACGAAATGGACTCAACACCCCATATTAAACGCCTACGAATGTACCTGACTAGTAATATCTTAAAAGCTATGGATTGCTATGTCTCCGAAAGAGAATCAAGCGTGTGTACAGGGGCATAAACGCAGCAGTGATAGGATTGGAGAGGTTCGGTGAGCAAATGAAGACCCTTTGAAGTCATATTGCATGGTACCCATTCCACAGGTCTCAACTCTCCAAGTTTAAGGGATTCTTCCTTCAGCTAAATCATGCATGTGGAACCCAGAGTATGATCAACCATGTGATCGGGAGACGTGTTCCAATATGTCTCAGTTCTCGTCCCCTGGTACTCGGGTTCAACATTCCAGACGCTTTACTAACACTCTCCCGACTTAGAGAGTCAGTGCCTTTAACCTCCTGTTTGGCCCAGTTTGCAATTTCCGCAGAAGATGAACAGGAATAGGGAGAACCAATGAGAGACTAGCTGGAGGTGTCTGGACGGGCAAATTTAACTCTCATTTCACACCAGGAAGAGGAATTAACCAAAGGCTCAGCATGCCGTGCCGGAACCAGATTAGGGCCTGAAGCAATCCTGCGGTGTTGCGACCAGCTCACAAGAAAGCGAGTTGAAGAAAGGAGCTCAGGGGCACTGTAATTCACAAACCTGCAGAGTTATAAATGACAGCTATCGTCCAAAAATATACTGAAGTAAGGCTGCCAAGAGGACTTGAAAGCGGGGCAGAATTGCAGGAAACCAATTTCAGGAGGTACACTGGAATTGCATTTAAAGCAGAGGAAAAGAGGCAAAACGTAGACAATGATGCACTTGGCCAAAAAGGGCGTATGCGTTTTTTCCTGAATATATTCAGGAAAAAACGCATACGCCCTTTTTGGCCAACCAAGCAAGCTTGCAAAGGAAATCTGCACTACAATGAAGTCTCACTTCCCCCGGTCAAAAGGGCCATCTGAAAAAAGTGTAAAATCCAGAAAGGCAGGACAGGCCATGGAGAACTGGGAGCCTTGTTATGCTGATGGGCAGGTTGTAAATTGCCAACAGCCACTCTGGAGAAGTGTATGGTGGTTCCTAAATCATCTAGAAAACAGAGCTACAGAGCATAGGACACTTCCAATCATGGGAGTATATCTTGGGAAGTCTAAAAATCAACAAGACACAAGCACACCACAGTTTAGGGCTACTCTGTTTACAAGAACCTCAACTTCAGTACACCTTAAATATCCCAGGAAAGAGAACAATGGATAAAGAAGATGTGGTACTTATGTACAATGGAATATCTCTTCACCATGAAATCAATGTAATAAGGCTAGTAGAAGGATAAAGAGTGGATTTAGGTCCGATAATACTACTTGAAATAAGTCAAACAGAAAAAGAAATATATCATAAGATATCACTTATAGAGGGAGGGTAAATATGGCTGCACAAGAAATGAATTACAGAACAGAACAGTGTCTCACATTTAGAAAACACACTTATGTCAGCTTAAGGGGAAAGGAGAGGTGGGGTGATGCATAAAACCAGAGTTTGAAATTAGCACAGATACCGTTCAATAAACCAAATAGATATTAGACAAGATCTACACCTTGCTCAATGAACTGGCCTCAACACACCTTATAAACCACAGAGAAATATATCTGAGTAATAAGAATCTTAAAATCCATGTATTGGGCTTCCCTGGTGGCAGAGTGGTTGAGAGTCCGCCTGCCGATGCAGGGGACGCGGGTTCGTGCCCTGGTCCGGGAGGATCCCATGTGCCGCGGAGTGGCTGGGCCCGTGAGCCAAGGCCGCTGAGCCTGCGCGTCCGGAGCCTGTGCTCCGCGGCGGGAGAGGCCACAACACTGAGAGGCCCACGTATCGCAAAAGAAAAAAAAAAATCCATGTATTGATATATCTCCATAAGGGAATCAAGTGTGTGCAGAGCGGCACAAACACAGCAGTGAAAATGAGCTAAACCCCATTATAGAAATAAATTTTAAAAACAAAACGCAGAAACAATGAAAGAGAGAAAAATTCTTACAAAATTTGCTCAGGGGCTGTGATGCAACCTGGATTGACCACATATAAACCCACAGCTGGATAACACATAAGGCTGGACACTTGGGGCTGAGAGGATTGGTGAGTTTTGGTGAGCAACTGCCAAAAGTTTAATGCAATACTTCATGCTACTCATTCCAAGGGTCCCAACAATCCAGGTTGAAGGGAATCTTCCTACAGCTAAACCATGCTTGGGAAACCCAGTGACTGGTATACCATATGATCGGGAAAGGTTTCTAAAACGCACCTCATTTTTCCTCTCCTGGGGCTCTGGATCGACATTCCAGCCGCTTTACTAACAACATCCTCACATGGAGAGTCAATGCCTTTAAGTTCTGGTATCGCACAGTCTGCAGTTAGTGCGGAGGATGAATGGGAATAGGGGGAACCAGTGAGAAACAAGCTGTAGCAGTTTCAATGGGCACATGTCACTCTAATTTCACATCAGTGAGAAGAATAAACCAAAGGCACAGCAAGGTGCCCCAGAAGAAGAATAGGGCCTGAAGGAATCCTGTGGTTATGAGGCAAGATCACAAAAATATGAGCTGAAAAATGGAGCTAAGGGCCACTGCAATTCAAAAACGTGCAGAGTTATAAAGGCCAACTATTTTCAAAAAACATATTGAGGTAAGGCTATGAAGAGGCATTGAAAGCAAGGCACAATTGCAGGAAACCGATCTCAGGAGGTAGACAGGAATTGCATTTAAAGCATAGGAAAAGAGGCAGAACGTCCACAATGATGCACTTGGCCAAAAAGGGCGTATGCGTTTTTTCCTGAATATATTCAGGAAAAAACGCATACGCCCTTTTTGGCCAACCAAGCAAGCTTGCAAAGGAAATCTGCACTACAATGAAGTCTCACTTCCCCCCGGACAAAAGGGACATCTGAATAAAGTGTAAAATCCAGAAAGGCAGGACAGGCCATGGAGAACTGGGAACCTTGTTATGCTGATGGGCGGGATGTAAATTGCCAACAGCCACTCTGGAGAAGTGTATGGTGTTTCCTGAAACATCTAAAAAACAAAGCAACAGAGCCTAGGGCACTTCCACTTATGGTCCTATAGCTTAGGGAAATTAAAATCAAAAAGACACAGCCACCCCAAACTTTGGGATGGCTCTGTTTACAAGAACCTCGTTTACGGTACAATTTCAATATCGCAGAAAGCGAAAAATGGATAAAGAAGTTGTGGTACTTACCTACAATGCAATATCACTCAGCAATGAAATCTATGTCATCAGGCCCATAGCAGCATAATGAGTGGATTCAGGTATGATGATTCTAACTGAAAAAAGTCAAACAGAAAAAGAAACATCATAAAATATCACTAATACACGGAATGTAAACTTGGCTACACAGGAACTGAATCACAAAACAGAACAGGGTCTCAAATTCAGAAAACCAACTTATGCTTGCTTAAGGGGAAAGGTGAGTTGGGCTTCTGCATAAAACCAGAGATTGAAATGAGCACAGATAAAGTTCCTTAAGCCAAATATGTAATATACAAGAGCTACTCCTTGCTCAACGAAATGGACTCAACACCCCATATTAAATGCCTAATAATGTACCTGACTAGTAAGTATCTTAAAAGCTATGGATTGCTATGTCTCCAAAAGAGAATCAAGCGTGTTTACAGGGGCATAAATGCAGCAGTGATAGGATTTGAGAGGTTCGGTGAGCAAATGAAGACCCTTTGAAGTCATATTGCATGGTACCCATTCCACGGGTCTCAACTCTCCAGGTTTAAGGGATTCTTCCTTCAGCGAAAACATGCATGTGGATCCCAGAGTATGATCAACCGTGTGATCGGGAGTCGTGTTCAAATATGTCTCAGTTTTCATCCCCTGGTACTCGGGTGCAACTTTCCAGACGCTTTATTAACACTCTCCCGACTTGGAGAGTCAGTGCCTTTAACCTCCTGTTTGGCCCAGTTTGCAATTTCTGCGGAAGATGAACAGGAATAGGGAGAACCAATGAGAGACTAGCTGGAGGTGTCTGGATGGGCAAATTTAACTCTCATTTCCCAACTGGAAGAGGAATTAACCAAAGGCTCAGCGTGCCCTGCCGGAACCAGATTAGGGTCTGAAGCAATCCTGCGGTGTTGCGGACAGCTCACAAGAAAGCGAGTTGTAGAAAGGAGCTCAGGGGCACTGTAATTCACAAATCTGTAGAGTTATAAATGACAGCTATGGTCCAAAAATATACTGAAGTAAGGCTGCCAAGAGGACTTGAAAGTGGGGCAGAATTGCAGGAAACCGATCTCAGGAGGTAGACTGGAATTGCAATTAAAGCATAGGAAAAGAGGCAGAACGTCCACAATGATGCACTTGGCCAAAAAGAGCGTATGCGTTTTTTCCTGAATATATTCAGGAAAAAACGCATACGCTCTTTTTGGCCAACCAACCAAGATTGCAAAGGAAATCTGCACTACAATGAAGTCTCACTTCCTGCCGGACAAAAGGGCCATCTGAAAAAAGTGTAAAATCCAGAAAGGCAGGACAGGCCATGGAGAACTCGGAGCCTTGTTATGCTGATGGGCGGGATGTAAATTGCCCACAGCCACTCTGGAGAAGTGTATGGTGTTTCCTGAAACATCTAAAAAACAAAGCAACAGAGCCTAGGGCACTTCCGCTTATGGTCCTATAGCTTAGGGAAATTAAAATCAAAAAGACACAGCAACCCCAAACTTTGGTACAGCTCTGTTTACAAGAACCTCGTTCACAGTACAAGTTCAATGTCACAGAAACTGAAGAATGGATAAAGAAGTTGTGGTACTTACGTACAATGCAATATCACTCAGCAATGAAATGTACGTCATCAGGCCCATAGCAGCATAATGAGTGGATTCAGGTATGATGATTCTAACTGAAATAAGTCACACAGAAATAGAAACATCATAAGACATCACTAATACACGGAATGTAAACTTGGCTACACAGGAACTGAATTACAAAACAGAACAGGGTCTCAAATGTAGAAAACCAACTTATGCTTGCTTAAGGGGAAAGGTGAGTTGGGGTGCTGCATAAAACCAGAGACTTAAATCAGCACAGATAAAGTTCCTTAAGCCAAATATGGAATAGACAAGAGCTACTCCTTGCTCAATGAAATGGACTCAACACCCCATATTAAACGCCTAAGAATGTACCTGACTAATAAGTATCTTAAAACCTCTGGATTGCTATGTCTCCGAAAGAGAATCAAGCGTGTGTACAGGGGCATAAATGCAGCAGTGATAGGATTGGAGAGGTTGGGTGAGCAAATGAAGACCCTTTGAAGTCATATTGCATGGTACCCATTCCACGGGTCTCAAATCTCCAGGTTTAAGGGATTCTTCCTTCAGCTAAAACATGCATGTGGAACCCACAGTATGATCAACCGTGTGATCGGGAGACGTGTTCAAATATGTCTCAGTTTTCGTCCCCTTTTATTCGGGTGCAACATTCCAGACGCTTTACTAACACTCTCCCGAGTTGGAGAGTCAGTGCCTTTAAATTCCTGTTTGGCCCAGTTTGCAATTTCTGCGGAAGATGAACAGGAATAGGGAGAACCAATGAGAGACTAGCTGGAGGTGTCTGGACGGGCAAATTTAACTCTCATTTCCCACCAGGTAGAGGAATTATCCAAAGGCTCAGCGTGCCGTGCCGGAACCAGATTAGGGCCTGAAGCAACCCTGCGGTGTTGCGGCCAGCTCACAAGAAAGCGAGTTGAAGAAAGGAGCTCAGGGGCACTGTAATTCACACACCTGCAGAGTAATAAATGATAGCTATCGTCCAAAAATATACTGAAGTAAGGCTGCCAAGAGGACTTGAAAGTGGGGCAGAATTGCAGGATACCAATTTCAGGAGGTACACTGGAATTGCATTTAAAGCATAGGAAAAGAGGCAGAACGTCGACAATGATGCACTTGGCCAAAAAGGGCATATGCGTTTTTTCCTGAATATATTCAGGAAAAAACGCATATGCCCTTTTTGGCCAACCAAGCAAGCTTGCAAAGGAAATCTGCACTACAATGAAGTCTCACTTCCCCCTGGTCAAAAGTGCCATCTGAAAAAAGTGTAAAATCCAGAAAGGCAGGACAGGCCATGGAGAACTGGGAGCCTTGTTATGCTGATGGGTGGGATGTAAATTGCCAACAGCCACTCGGGAGAAGTGTATGGTGTTTCCTGAAACATCTAAAAAACAAAGCAACAGAGCCTAGGGCACTTCCACTTATGGTCCTATAGCTTAGGGAAATTAAAATCAAAAAGACACAGCCACCCCAAAGTTTGGGACGGCTCTGTTTACAAGAACCTCGTTTATGGTACAAGTTCAATATCGCAGAAAGTGAAAAATGGATAAAGAATTTGTGCTACTTACGTACAATGCAATATCACTCAGCAATGAAATCTATGTCATCAGGCCTGTAGCAGCATAGTGAGTGGATTCAGGTATGACGATTCTAACTGAAATAAGTCACACAGAAAAAGAAACATCATAAGATATCACTAATACACAGAATGTAAACTTGGATACACAGAAACTGAATTACAAAAAAGAACAGGGTCTCAAATTTAGAAAACCAACTTATGCTTGCTTAAGGGGAAAGGTGAGTTGGGGTGCTGCATAAAACCAGAGATTGAAATGAGCACAGATAAAGTTCCTTAAGACAAATATGTAATAGACAAGAGCTACTCCTTGCTCAACGAAATGGACTCAAAACCCCATATTAAACGCCTAATAATGTACCAGACTAGTCAATATCTTAAAACCTATGGATTGCTATGTCTCTGAAAGAGAATCAAGCGTGAGTACAGGGGCATAAACGCAGCAGTGAGAGGATTGGAGAGGTTCGGTGTGCAAATGAAGACCCTTTGAAGTCATATTGCATGGTACCCATTCCACGGGTCTGAACTCTCCAGGTTTAAGGGATTCTTCCTTCAGCTAAAACATGCATGTGGAACCCAGAGTATGATCAACCGTGTGATCGGGAGACGTGTTCCAATATGTCTCAGTTTTCGACCCCTGGTACTCGGGTGCAACTTTTCAGACGCTTTACTAACACTCTCCCGACTTGGAGAGTCAGTGCCTTTAACCTCCTGTTTGGCCCAGTTTGCAATTTCTGCAGAAGATGAACAGGAATAGGGAGAACCAATGAGAGACTAGCTGGAGGTGTCTGGACGGGCAAATTTAACTCTCATTTCCCACCAGGAAGAGGAATTAACCAACGGCTCACCGTGCCATGCCAGAACAAGATTAGGGCCTGAAGCAATCCTGCGGTGTTGCTGCCAGCTCACAAGAAAGCGAGTTGAAGAAAGGAGCTCAGGGGCACTGTAATTCACAAACCTGCAGAGTTATAAATGACAGCTATCGTCCGAAAATATACTGAAGTAAGGCTGCCAAGAGGACTTGAAAGCGGGGCAGAATTGCAGGAAACCGATTTCAGGAGGTGGACTGGAATTGCATTTAAAGCATAGGAAAAGAGGCAGAACGTCCACAATGATGCACTTGGCCAAAAAGGGCGTATGCGTTTTTTCCTGAATATATTCAGGAAAAAACGCATACGCCCTTTTTGGCCAACCAAGCAAGCTTGCAAAGGAAATCTGCACTACAATGTAGTCTCACTTCCCCCCGGTCAAGAGGGCCATCTGAAAAAAGTGTAAAATCCAGAAAGGCAGGACAGGCCATGGAGAACTGGGAGCCTTGTTATGCTGATGGGCGGGATGTAAATTGCCAACAGCCACTCGGGAGAAGTGTATGGTGTTTCCTGAAACATCTAAAAAACAAAGCAACAGAGCCTAGGGCACTTCCTCATATGGTCCTATAGCTCAGGGAAATTAAAATCAAAAAGACACAGCCACCCCAAAGTTTGGGACGGCTCTGTTTACAAGAACCTCGTTTACGGGACAAGTTCAATATTGCAGAAAGTGAAAAATGGATAAAGAAGTTGTGGTACTTACGTACAATGCAATATCACTCAGCAATGAAATCTATGTCATCAGGCCCGTAGCAGCATAATGAGTGGATTCAGGTATGATGATTCTAACTGAAATAAGTCACACAGAAAAAGAAACATCATAAGATATCACTAATACACGGAATGTAAACTTGGCTACACAGGAACTGGATTACAAAACAGAACAGGGTCTCAAATTTAGAAAACCAACTTATGCTTGCTTAAGGGGAAAGGTGAGTTGGGGTGCTGCATAAAACCAGAGATTGAAATGAGCACAGATAAAGTTCCTTACGCCAAATATGGAATAGACAAGAGCTACTCCTTCCTCAACGAAATGGACTCAACACCCCATATTAAACGCCTAAGAATGTACCTGACTAGTAAGTATCTTAAAACCTATGGATTGCTATGTCTCTGAAAGAGAATCAAGCATGTGTACAGGGGCATAAACGCAGCAGTGATAGGATTGGAGAGGTTCGGTGAGCAAATGAAGACCCTTTGAAGTCATATTACATGGTACCCGTTCCACGGGTCTCAACTCTCCAGGTTTAAGGGATTCTTCCTTCAGCTAAAGCATGCATGTGGAACCCAGAGTATGATCAACCGTGTGATCGGGAGACGTGTTCCAATATGTCTCAGTTCTCGTCCCCGGGTACTCGGGTGCAACATTCCAGATGCTTTACTAACACTCTCCCAAGTTGGAGAGTGAGTGCCTTTAACCTCCTGTTTGGCCCAGTTTGCAATTTCTGCGGAAGATGAACAGGAATAGGGAGAACCAATGAGAGACTAGCTGGAGGTGTCTGGACAGGCAAATTTAACTCTCATTTCCCACCAGGTAGAGGAATTATCCAAAGGCTCAGCGTGCCGTGCCGGAACCAGATTAGGGCCTGAAGCAATCCTGCGGTGTTGCGGCCAGCTCACAAGAAAGCGAGTTGAAGAAAGGAGCTCAGGGGCACTGTAATTCACACACCTGCAGAGTTATAAATGACAGCTATCGTCCAAAAATATACTGAAGTAAGGTTGCCAAGAGGACTTGAAAGTGGGGCAGAATTGCAGGATACCAATTTCAGGAGGTACACTGGAATTGCATTTAAAGCATAGGAAAAGAGGCAGAACGTCGACAATGATGCCCTTGGCCAAAAAGGGCATATGCGTTTTTTCCTGAATATATTCAGGAAAAAACGCATATGCCCTTTTTGGCCAACCAAGCAAGCTTGCAAAGGAAATCTGCACTACAATGAAGTCTCACTTCCCCCTGGTCAAAAGTGCCATCTGAAAAAAGTGTAAAATCCAGAAAGGCAGGACAGGCCATGGAGAACTGGGAGCCTTGTTATGCTGATGGGTGGGATGTAAATTGCCAACAGCCACTCGGGAGAAGTGTATGGTGTTTCCTGAAACATCTAAAAAACAAAGCAACAGAGCCTAGGGCACTTCCTCATATGGTCCAATAGCTTAGGGAAATTAAAATAAAAAAGACACAGCCACCCCAAAGTTTGGGACGGCTCTGTTTACAAGAACCTCGTTTATGGTACAAGTTCAATATCGCAGAAAGTGAAAAATGGATAAAGAATTTGTGCTACTTACGTACAATGCAATATCACTCAGCAATGAAATCTATGTCATCAGGCCCGTAGCAGCATAATGAGTGGATTCAGGTATGATGATTCTAACTGAAATAAGTCACAAGAAAAAGAAACATCATAAGATATCTCTAATACACGGAATGTAAACTTGGCTACACAGGAACTGGATTACAAAACAGAACAGGGTCTCAAATTTAGAACACCAACTTATGCTTGCTTAAGGGGAAAGGTGAGTTGGGGTGCTGCATAAAACCAGAGATTGAAATGAGCACAGATAAAGTTCCTTAAGCCAAATATGTAATAGACAAGAGCTACTCCTTGCTCAACGAAATGGACTCAAACCCCCCTATTAAACGCCTAAGAATGTACCTGACTAGTCAGTATCTTAAAACCTATGGATTGCTATGTCTCCGAAAGAGAATCAAGCATGTGTACAGGGGCATAAACGCAGCAGTGATAGGATTGGAGAGGTTCGGTGAGCAAATGAAGACCCTTTGAAGTCATATTGCATGGTACCCATTCCACGGGTCTCAACTCTCCAGGTTTAAGGGATTCTTCCTTCAGCTAAATCATGCATGTGGAACCCAGAGTATGATCAACCGTGTGATCGGGAGACGTGTTCCAATATGTCTCAGTTCTCGTCCCCTGGTACTCGGTTGCAACATTCCAGACGCTTTACTAACACTCTCCCGACTTGGAGAGTCAGTGCCTTTAACCTCCTGTTTGGCCCAGTTTGCAATTTCTGCGGAAGATGAACAGGAATAGGGAGAACCAATGAGAGACTAGCTGGAGGTGTCTGGACGGGCAAATTTAACTCTCATTTCCCACCAGGAAGAGGAATTAACCAAAGGCTCAGCGTGCCGTGCCTGAACCAGATTACGGCCTGAAGCAATCCTGCGGTGTTGCGGCCAGTTCACAAGAAAGCGAGTTGAAGAAAGGAGCTCAGGGGCACTGTAATTCACAAACCTGCAGAGTTATAAATGACAGCTATCGTCCAAAAATATACTGAAGTAAGGCTGCCAAGAGGACTTGAAAGCGGGGCAGAATTGCAGGAAACCGATTTCGGGAGTTAGACTGGAATTGCATTTAAAGCATAGGAAATGAGGCAGAACGTCGACAATGATGCCCTAGGCCAAAAAGGGCGTATGCGTTTTTTCCTGAATATATTCAGGAAAAAACGCATACGCCCTTTTTGGCCAACCAAGCAAGCTTGCAACGGAAATCTGCACTACAATGAAGTCTCACTTCCCCCCGGTCAAAAGGGCCATCTGAAAAATGTGTAAAATTCAGAAAGGCAGGACAGGCCATGGAGAACTGGGAGCCTTGTTATGCTGATGAGCGGGATGTAAATTGCCAACAGCCACTCAGGAGAAGTGTATGGTGTTTCCTGAAACATCTAAAAAACAAAGCAACAGAGCCTAGGGCAGTTCTACTTATGGTCCTATAGCTTAGGGAAATTAAAATCAAAAAGACACAGCCACCCCAAAGTTTGGGACGGCTCTGTTTACAAGAACCTCGTTTACGGTACAAGTTCAATATCGCAGAAAGTGAAAAATGGATAAAGAAGTTGTGGTACTTAAGTACAATGCAATATCACTAAGCAATGAAATCTATGTCATCAGGCCCGTAGCAGCATAATGAGTGGATTCAGGTATGATGATTCTAACTGAAATAAGTCACACAGAAAAAGAAACATAAGATATCACTAATACACGGAATGTAAACTTGGCTACACAGGAACTGGATTACAAAACAGAACAGGGTCTCAAATTTAGAAAACCAACTTATGCTTGCTTAAGGGGAAACGTGAGTTGGGGTGATGCATAAAACCAGAGATTGAAATGAGCACAGATAAAGTTCCTTAAGCCAAATATGTAATAGACAAGAGCTACTCCTTGCTCAACGAAATGGACTCAACACCCCATATTAAACGCCTAAGAATGTACCTGACTAGTAAGTATCTTAAAACCTATGGATCGCTATGTCTCCAAAAGAGAATCAAGCGTGTGTACAGGGGCATAAACGCAGCAGTGATAGGATTGCAGAGGTTCGGTGAGCAAATGAAGACCCGTTGAAGTCATATTGCATGGTACCCATTCCACGGGTCTCAACTCTCCAGGTTTAAGTGATTCTTCCTTCAGCTAAAACATGCATGTGGAACCCAGAGTATGATCAACCGTGTGATCGGGAGACGTGTTCCAATATGTCTCAGTTCTCGTCCCCTGGTACTCGGGTGCAACATTCCAGATGCTTTACTAACTCTCTCCCAACTTGGAGAGTCAGTGCCTTTAACCTCCTGTTTGGCCCAGTTTGCAATTTCCGCGGAAGATGAACAGGAATAGGGAGAACCAATGAGAGACTAGCTGGAGGTGTCTGGACATGCAAATTTAACTCTCATTTCCCACCAGGAAGAGGAATTAACCAAAGGCTCAGCATGCCGTGCCGGAACCAGATTAGGGCCTGAAGCAATCCTGCGGTGTTGCGGCCAGCTCACAAGAAAGCGAGTTGAAGAAAGGAGCTCAGGGGCACTGTAATTCACAAACCTGCAGAGTTATAAATGACAGCTATCGTCCAAAAATATACTGAAGTAAGGCTGGCAAGAGGACTTGAAAGCGGGGCAGAATTGCAGGAAACCGATTTTAGGAGGTAGACTGGAATTGCATTTAAAGCATAGGAAAAGAGGCAGTACATCGACAATGATGCATTTGGCCAAAAGGGCGTATGCGTTTTTTCCTGAATATATTCAGGAAAAAACGCATACGCCCTTTTTGGCCAACCAAGCAAGCTTGCAAAGGAAATCTGCACTACAATGAAGTCTCACTTCCCCCCGGTCAAAAGGGCCATCTGAAAAAAGTGTAAAATCCAGAAAGGCAGGACAGGCCATGGAGAACTGGGAGCCTTGTTATGCTGATGGGCGGGATGTAAATTGCCAACAGCCACTTGGGAGAAGTGTATGGTTTTTCCTGAAACATCTAAGAAACAAAGCAACAGAGCCTAGGGCACTTCCACTTATGGTCCTATAGCTTAGGGAAATTAAAATCAAAAAGACACAGCCACCCCAAAGTTTGGGACGGCTCTGCTTACAAGAACCTCGTTTACGGGACAAGTTCAATAACGCAGACAGTGAAAAATGGATAAAGAAGTTTTGGTACTTACGTACAATGCAATATCACTCAGCAATGAAATCTATGTCAACAGGCCTGTAGCAGAAAATGAGTGGGTTCAGGTATGATGATTCTAACTGAAATAAGTCACACAGAAAAAGAAACATAAGATATCACTAATACACGGAATGTAAAGTTGGCTACACAGAAACTGAATTACAAAACACAACAGCGTCTCAAATTTAGAAAACCAACTTATGCTTGCTTAAGGGGAAAGGTGAGTTGGGGTGCTTCATAAAACCAGAGATTGAAATGAGCACAGATAAAGTTCCTTAAGCCAAATATGGAATAGACAAGAGCTACTCCTTGCTCAACGAAATGGACTCAACACCCCATATTAAACACCTAAGAATGTACCTGACTATTAAGTATATTAAAAGCTATGGATCGCTATGTCTCCGAAAGAGAATCAAGCGTGTGTACAGGGGCATAAACGCAGCAGTGATAGGATTGGAGAGGTTCGGTGAGCAAATGAAGACCCTTTGAAGTCATATTGCATGGTACCCATTCCACGGGTCTCAACTCTCCAGGTTTAAGGGATTCTTCCTTCAGCTAAAACATGCATGTGGAAACCAGAGTATGATCAACCGTGTGATCGGGAGACGTGTTCCAATATGTCTCAGTTCTCGTCCCCTGGTACTCGGGTGCAACATTCCAGACGCTTTACTAACACTCTCCCGACTTGGAGAGTCAGTGCCTTTAACCTCCTGTTTGGCCCAGTTTGCAATTTCTGCGGAAGATGAACAGGAATAGGGAGGACCAATGAGAGACTAGCTGGAGGTGTCTGGACGGGCAAATTTAACTCTCATTTCCCACCAGGAAGAGGAATTAACCAAAGGCTCAGCGTGCCGTGCCGGAACCAGATTAGGGCCTGAAGCAATCCTGCGGTGTTGCGGCCAGCTCACAAGAAAGCGAGTTGAAGAAAGGAGCTCAGGGGCACTGTAATTCACAAACCTGCAGAGTTATAAATGACAGCTATCGTCCAAAAATATACTGAAGTAAGGCTGCCAAGAGGACTTGAAAGCGGGGCAGAATTGCAGGAAACCGATTTCAGGAGGTAGACAGGAATTGCATTTAAAGCATAGGAAAAGAGGCAGAACGTCGACAATGATGCACTTGGCCAAAAAGGGCGTATGCGTTTTTTCCTGAATATATTCAGGAAAAAACGCATACGCCCTTTTTGGCCAACCAAGCAAGCTTGCAGAGGAAATCTGCACTACAAAGAAGTCTCACTTCCCCCCGGTCAAAAGGGCCATCTGAAAAAAGTGTAAAATCCAGAAAGGCAGGACAGGCCATGGAGAACTGGGAGCCTTGTTATGCTGAAGGGCGGGATGTAAATTGCCAACAGCCACTCGGGAGAAGTGTATGGTGTTTCCTGAAACATCTAAAAAACAAAGCAACAGAGCCTAGGGCACTTCCACTTATGGTCCTATAGCTTAGGGAAATTAAAATCAAAAAGACACAGCCACCCCAAAGTTTGGGACGGCTCTGTTTACAAGAAACTCGTTTACGGGACAAGTTCAATATCGCAGAAAGTGAAAAATGGATAAAGAAGTTGTGGTACTTACGTACAATGCAATATCCCTCAGCAATTAAATCTATCTCATCAGGCCCGTAGCAGCATAATGAGTGGATTCAGGTATGATGATTCTAACTGAAATAAGTCACACAGAAAAAGAAACATCATAAGATATCACTAATACACGGAATGTAAACTTGGCTACACAGGAACTGGATTACAAAAGAGAACAGGGTCTCAAATTTAGAAAACCAACTTATGCTTGCTTAAGGGGAAAGGTGAGTTGGGGTGCTGCATAAAACCAGAGATTGAAATGAGCACAGATAAAGTTCCTTACGCCAAATATGGAATAGACAAGAGCTACTCCTTGCTCAACGAAATGGACTCAACACCCCATATTAAACGCCTAAGAATGTACCTGACTAGTAAGTATCTTAAAACCTATGGATCGCTATGTCTCCGAAAGAGAATCAAGCATGTGTACAGGGGCATAAACACAGCAGTGATAGGATTGCAGAGGTTCGGTGAGCAAATGAAGACCCTTTGAAGTCATATTGCATGGTACCCATTCCACGGGTCTCAACTCTCCAGGTTTAAGGGATTCTTCCTTCAGCTAAATCATGCATGTGGAACCCAGAGTATGATCAACTGTGTGATCGGGAGACGTGTTCCAATATGGCTCAGTTCTCGTCCCCTGGTACTCGGGTGCAACATTCCAGACGCTTTACTAACACTCTCCCGACTTGGAGAGTCAGTGCCTTTAACCTCCTGTTTGGCCCAGTTTGCAATTTCTGCGGAAGATGAACAGGAATAGGGAGAACCAATGAGAGACTAGCTGGAGGTGTCTGGACGGGCAAATTGAACTCTCATTTCCCACCAGGAAGAGGAATTAACCAAAGGCTCAGCGTGCCGTGCCGGAACCAGATTAGGGCCTGAAGCAATCCTGCGGTGTTGCGGCCAGCTCACAAGAAAGCGAGTTGAAGAAAGGAGTTCAGGGGCACTGTAATTCACAAACCTGCAGAGTTATAAATGACAGCTATCGTCCAAAAATATACTGAAGTAAGGCTGCCAAGAGGACTTGAAAGCGGGGCAGAATTGCAGGAAACCGATTTCAGGAGGTAGACTGGAATTGCATTTAAAGCATAGGAAAAGAGGCAGAACGTCGACAATGATGCACTTGGCCAAAAAGGGCGTATGCGTTTTTTCCTGAATATATTCAGGAAAAAACGCATACGCACTTTTTGGCCAACCAAGCAAGCTTGCAAAGGAAATCTGCACTACAATGAAGTCTCACTTCCCCACAGTCAAAAGGGCCATCTGAAAAAAGTGTAAAATCCAGAAAAGCAGGACAGGCCATGGAGAACTGGGAGCCTTGTTATGCTGATGGGCGGGATGTAAATTGCCAACAGCCACTTGGGAGAAGTGTATGGTGTTTCCTGAAACATCTGAGAAACAAAGCAACAGAGCCTAGGGCACTTCCACTTATGGTCCTATAGCTTAGGGAAATTAAAATCAAAAAGACACAGCCACCCCAAAGTTTGGGACGGCTCTGTTTACAAGAACCTCATTTACGGGACAAGTTCAATATCGCAGAAAGTGAAAAATGGATAAAGAAGTTTTGGTACTTACGTACAATGCAATATCACTCAGCAATGAAATCTATGTCATCATGCCCGTAGCAGCATAAAGTGGATACCGGTATGATGATTCTAACTGAAATAAGTCACACAGAAAAAGAAACATCATAAGATATCACTAATACACGGAATGTAAACTTGGCTACACAGGAACTGGATTACAAAAGAGAACAGGGTCTCAAATTTAGAAAAGCAACTTATGCTTGCTTAATGGGAAAGGTGAGTTGGGGTGCTGCATAAAACCAGAGATTGAAATGAGCACAGATAAACTTCCTTAAGCCAAATATGGAATAGACAAGAGCTACTCCTTGCTCAACGAAATGGACTCAACACCCCATATTAAACGCCTAAGAATGTACCTGACTAGTAAGTATCTTAAAACCTATGGATCGCTATGTCACCGAAAGAGAATCAAGCGTGTGTACAGGGGCATAAACGCAGCAGTGATAGGATTGGAGAGGTTCGGTGAGAAAATGAAGACCCTTTGAAGTCATATTGCATGGTACCCATTCCACGGATCTCAACTCTCCAGGTTTAAGGGATTCTTCCTTCAGCTAAAGCATGCATGTGGAACCCAGAGTATGATCAACCGTGTTATCGGGAGACGTGTTCCAATATGTATCAGTTCTCGTCCCCTGGTACTCGGGTGCAACATTCCAGATGCTTTACTAACACTCTCCCGACTTATAGAGTCAGTGCCTTTAACTTCCTGTATGGCCCACTTTGCAATATCTGCGGAAGATGAACAGGAATAGGGAGAACCAATGAGAGACTAGCTGGAGGTGTCTGGACGGGCAAATTTAACTCTCATTTCCCACCTGGAAGAGGAATTAACCAAAGGATCAGCATGCCGTGCCGGAACCATATTAGGGCCTGAAGCAATCCTGCGGTGTTGCGGCCAGCTCACAAGAAAGCGAGTTGAAGAAAGGCGCTCAGGGGCACTGTAATTCACAAACCTGCAGAGTTATAAATGACAGCTATCGTCCAAAAATATACTGAAGTAAGGCTGCCAAGAGGACTTGAAAGTGGGGCAGAATTGCAGGAAACCGATTTCAGGAGGGAGACTGGAATTGCATTTAAAGCATAGGAAAAGAGGCAGAACGTCGACAATGATGCACTTGGCCAAAAAGTGCGTATGCGTTTTTTCCAGAATATATTCAGGAAAAAACGCATACGCACTTTTTGGCCAACCAAGCAAGCTTGCAAAGGAAATCTGCACTACAATGAAGTCTCACTTCCCCCCGGTCAAAAGGACCATCTGAAAAAAGTGTAAAATCCAGAAAAGCAGGACAGGCCATGGAGAACTGGGAGCCTTGTTATGCTGATGGGCGGGATGTAAATTGCCAACAGCCACTCGGGATAAGTGTATGGTGTTTCCTGAAACATCTGAGACACAAAGCAACAGAGCCTAGGGCACTTCCACTTATGGTCTTATAGCTTAGGGAAATTAAAATCAAAAAGACACAGCCACCCCAAAGTTTGGGACGGCTCTGTTTACAAAAACCTCATTTACGGGACAAGTTCAATATCGCAGAAAGTGAAAAATGGATAAAGAAGTTTTGGTACTTACGTACAATGCAATATCACTCAGCAATGAAATCTATGTCATCAGGCCCGTAGCAGCATAATGAGTGGATTCAGGTATGATGATTCTATCTGAAATAAGTCACACAGAAAAAGAAACATCATAAGATATCACTAATACACGGAATGTAAACTTGGCTACACAGGAACTGGATTACAAAAGAGAACAGGGTCTCAAATTTAGAAAACCAACTTATGCTTGCTTAAGGGGAAAGGTGAGTTGGGGTGCTGCATAAAACCAGAGATTGAAATGAGCACAGATAAAGTTCCTTAAGCCAAATATGGAATAGACAAGAGCTACTCCTTGCTCAACGAAATGGACTCAACACCCCATATTAAACGCCTAAGAATGTAGCTGACTAGAAAGTATCTTAAAACCTATGGATTGCTATGTCTCCAAAAGAGAATCAAGCATGTGTACAGGGGCATAAACGCAGCAGTGATAGGATTGGAGAGGTTCGCTGAGCAAATGAAGACCCTTTGAAGTCATATTGCATGGTACCCATTCCACGGGTCTGAACTCTCCAGGTTTAAGGGATTCTTCCTTCAGCTAAAGCATGCATGTGGAACCCAGAGTATGATCAACTGTGTGATTGGGAGACGTGTTCAAATATGTCTCAGTTCTCGTCCCCTGGTACTCGGGTGCAATATTCCAGAAGCTTTACTAACACTCTCCCGACTTGGAGAGTCAGTGCCTTTAACCTCCTGTTTGGCCCAGTTTGCAATTTCTGCGGAAGATGAACAGGAATAGGGAGAACCAATGAGAGACTAGCTGGAGGTGTCTGGACGGGCAAATTTAACTCTCATTTCCCACCAGGAAGAGGAATTAAGCAAAGGCTCAGCGTGCCGTGCCGGAACCAGATTAGGGCCTGAAGCAATCGTGCGGTGTTGCGGCCAGCTCACAAGAAAGCGAGTTGAAGAAAGGAGCTCAGGGGCACTGTAATTCACAAACCTGCAGAGTTATAAATGACAGCTATCGTCCAAAAATATACTGAAGTAAGGCTGCCAAGAGGACTTGAAAGTTGGGCAGAATTGCAGCAAACCAATATCGGGAGGTAGACTGGAATTGCATTTAAAGCATAGGAAAAGAGGCAGAACGTCCACAATGATGCACTTGGCCAAAAAGGGCGTATGCGTTTTTTCCTGAATATATTCAGGAAAAAACGCATACGCCCTTTTTGGCCAACCAAGCAAGCTTGCAAAGGAAATCTGCACTACAATGAAGTCTCACTTTCCCCCGGTGAAAAGGGCCATCTGAAAAAAGTGTAAAATCCAGAAAGGCA
The DNA here is from genome assembly GCF_937001465.1 of Orcinus orca. Classification (NCBI taxonomy): domain Eukaryota; kingdom Metazoa; phylum Chordata; class Mammalia; order Artiodactyla; family Delphinidae; genus Orcinus; species Orcinus orca. The sequence continues at coordinate 114,173 of NW_026044073.1, read as the reverse complement.
GGACAGGCCATGGAGAACTGGGAGCCTTGTTATGCTGATTGCCGGGATGTAAATTGTCAACAGCCACTTGGGAGAAGTGTATGGTGTTTCCTGAAACATCTAAGAAACAAAGCAACAGAGCCTAGGGCACTTCCACTTATGGTCCTATAGCTTAGGGAAATTAAAATCAAAAAGACACAGCCACCCCAAAGTTTGGGACGGCTCTGCTTACAAGAACCTCGTTTACGGGACAAGTTCAATAACGCAGACAGTGAAAAATGGATAAAGAAGTTTTGGTACTTACGTACACTGCAATATCACTCAGCAATGAAATCTATGTCATCAGGCCTGGAGCAGCATAATCAGTAGATTCAGGTATGATGATTCTAACTGAAATAAGTCACAAGAAAAAGAAACATCATAAGATATCACTAATACACGAAATGTAAAGTTGGCTACACAGAAACTGAATTACAAAACACAACAGCGTCTCAAATTTAGAAAACCAACTTATGCTTGCTTAAGGGGAAAGGTGAGTTGGGGTGCTGCATAAAACCAGAGATTGAAATGAGCACAGATAAAGTTCCTTAAGCCAAATATGGAATAGACAAGAGCTACTCCTTGCTCAACGAAATGGACTCAACACCCCATATTAAACACCTAAGAATGTACCTGACTATTAAGTATATTAAAAGCTATGGATCGCTATGTCTCCGAAAGAGAATCAAGCGTGTGTACAGGGGCATAAACGCAGCAGTGATAGGATTGGAGAGGTTCGGTGAGCAAATGAAGACCCTTTGAAGTCATATTGCATGGTACCCATTCCACGGGTCTCAACTCTCCAGGTTTAAGGGATTCTTCCTTCAGCTAAAACATGCATGTGGAAACCAGAGTATGATCAACCGTGTGATCGGGAGACGTGTTCCAATATGTCTCAGTTCTCGTCCCCTGGTACTCGGGTGCAACATTCCAGACGCTTTACTAACACTCTCCCGACTTGGAGAGTCAGTGCCTTTAACCTCCTGTTTGGCCCAGTTTGCAATTTCTGCGGAAGATGAACAGGAATAGGGAGGACCAATGAGAGACTAGCTGGAGGTGTCTGGACGGGCAAATTTAACTCTTATTTCCCACCAGGAAGAGGAATTAACCAAAGGCTCAGCGTGCCGTGCCGGAACCAGATTAGGGCCTGAAGCAATCCTGCGGTGTTGCGGCCAGCTCACAAGAAAGCGAGTTGAAGAAAGGAGCTCAGGGGCACTGTAATTCACAAACCTGCAGAGTTATAAATGACAGCTATCGTCCAAAAATATACTGAAGTAAGGCTGCCAAGAGGACTTGAAAGCGGGGCAGAATTGCAGGAAACCGATTTCAGGAGGTAGACAGGAATTGCATTTAAAGCATAGGAAAAGAGGCAGAACGTTGACAATGATGCACTTGGCCAAAAAGGGCGTATGCGTTTTTTCCTGAATATATTCAGGAAAAAACGCATACGCCCTTTTTGGCCAACCAAGCAAGCTTGCAGAGGAAATCTGCACTACAAAGAAGTCTCAGTTCCCCCCGGTCAAAAGGGCCATCTGAAAAAAGTGTAAAATCCAGAAAGGCAGGACAGGCCATGGAGAACTGGGAGCCTTGTTATGCTGAAGGGCGGGATGTAAATTGCCAACAGCCATTCGGGAGAAGTGTATGGTGTTTCCTGAAACATCTAAAAAACAAAGCAACAGAGCCTAGGGCACTTCCACTTATGGTCCTATAGCTTAGGGAAATTAAAATCAAAAAGACACAGCCACCCCAAAGTTTGGGACGGCTCTGTTTACAAGAAACTCGTTTACGGGACAAGTTCAATATCGCAGAAAGTGAAAAATGGATAAAGAATTTGTGGTACTTACGTACAATGCAATATCCCTCAGCAATTAAATCTATCTCATCAGGCCCGTAGCAGCATAATGAGTGGATTCAGGTATGATGATTCTAACTGAAATAAGTCACACAGAAAAAGAAACATCATAAGATATCACTAATACACGGAATGTAAACTTGGCTACACAGGAACTGGATTACAAAAGAGAACAGGGTCTCAAATTTAGAAAACCAACTTATGCTTGCTTAAGGGGAAAGGTGAGTTGGGGTGCTGCATAAAACCAGAGATTGAAATGAGCACAGATAAAGTTCCTTACGCCAAATATGGAATAGACAAGAGCTACTCCTTGCTCAACGAAATGGACTCAACACCCCATATTAAACGCCTAAGAATGTACCTGACTAGTAAGTATCTTAAAACCTATGGATCGCTATGTCTCCGAAAGAGAATCAAGCATGTGTACAGGGGCATAAACACAGCAGTGATAGGATTGCAGAGGTTCGGTGAGCAAATGAAGACCCTTTGAAGTCATATTGCATGGTACCCATTCCACGGGTCTCAACTCTCCAGGTTTAAGGGATTCTTCCTTCAGCTAAATCATGCATGTGGAACCCAGAGTATGATCAACTGTGTGATCGGGAGACGTGTTCCAATATGGCTCAGTTCTCGTCCCCTGGTACTCGGGTGCAACATTCCAGACGCTTTACTAACACTCTCCCGACTTGGAGAGTCAGTGCCTTTAACCTCCTGTTTGGCCCAGTTTGCAATTTCTGCGGAAGATGAACAGGAATAGGGAGAACCAATGAGAGACTAGCTGGAGGTGTCTGGACGGGCAAATTGAACTCTCATTTCCCACCAGGAAGAGGAATTAACCAAAGGCTCAGCGTGCCGTGCCGGAACCAGATTAGGGCCTGAAGCAATCCTGCGGTGTTGCGGCCAGCTCACAAGAAAGCGAGTTGAAGAAAGGAGTTCAGGGGCACTGTAATTCACAAACCTGCAGAGTTATAAATGACAGCTATCGTCCAAAAATATACTGAAGTAAGGCTGCCAAGAGGACTTGAAAGCGGGGCAGAATTGCAGGAAACCGATTTCAGGAGGTAGACTGGAATTGCATTTAAAGCATAGGAAAAGAGGCAGAACGTCGACAATGATGCACTTGGCCAAAAAGGGCGTATGCGTTTTTTCCTGAATATATTCAGGAAAAAACGCATACGCACTTTTTGGCCAACCAAGCAAGCTTGCAAAGGAAATCTGCACTACAATGAAGTCTCACTTCCCCACAGTCAAAAGGGCCATCTGAAAAAAGTGTAAAATCCAGAAAAGCAGGACAGGCCATGGAGAACTGGGAGCCTTGTTATGCTGATGGGCGGGATGTAAATTGCCAACAGCCACTTGGGAGAAGTGTATGGTGTTTCCTGAAACATCTGAGAAACAAAGCAACAGAGCCTAGGGCACTTCCACTTATGGTCCTATAGCTTAGGGAAATTAAAATCAAAAAGACACAGCCACCCCAAAGTTTGGGACGGCTCTGTTTACAAGAACCTCATTTACGGGACAAGTTCAATATCGCAGAAAGTGAAAAATGGATAAAGAAGTTTTGGTACTTACGTACAATGCAATATCACTCAGCAATGAAATCTATGTCATCATGCCCGTAGCAGCATAAAGTGGATACCGGTATGATGATTCTAACTGAAATAAGTCACACAGAAAAAGAAACATCATAAGATATCACTAATACACGGAATGTAAACTTGGCTACACAGGAACTGGATTACAAAAGAGAACAGGGTCTCAAATTTAGAAAAGCAACTTATGCTTGCTTAATGGGAAAGGTGAGTTGGGGTGCTGCATAAAACCAGAGATTGAAATGAGCACAGATAAAGTTCCTTAAGCCAAATATGGAATAGACAAGAGCTACTCCTTGCTCAACGAAATGGACTCAACACCCCATATTAAACGCCTAAGAATGTAGCTGACTAGTAAGTATCTTAAAACCTATGGATCGCTATGTCACCGAAAGAGAATCAAGCATGTGTACAGGGGCATAAACGCAGCAGTGATAGGATTGGAGAGGTTCGGTGAGCAAATGAAGACCCTTTGAAGTCATATTGCATGGTACCCATTCCACGGGTCTCAACTCTCCAGGTTTAAGGGATTCTTCCTTCAGCTAAAGCATGCATGTGGAACCCAGAGTATGATCAACCGTGTTATCGGGAGACGTGTTCCAATATGTCTCAGTTCTCGTCCCCTGGTACTCGGGTGCAATATTCCAGAAGCTTTACTAACACTCTCCCGACTTGGAGAGCCAGTGCCTTTAACCTCCTGTTTGGCCCACTTTGCAATTTCTGCGGAAGATGAACAGGAATAGGGAGAACCAATGAGAGACTAGCTGGAGGTGTCTGGACGGGCAAATTTAACTCTCATTTCCCACCAGGAAGAGGAATTAAGCAAAGGCTCAGCGTGCCGTGCCGGAACCAGATTAGGGCCTGAAGCAATCGTGCGGTGTTGCGGCCAGCTCACAAGAAAGCGAGTTGAAGAAAGGAGCTCAGGGGCACTGTAATTCACAAACCTGCAGAGTTATAAATGACAGCTATCGTCCAAAAATATACTGAAGTAAGGCTGCCAAGAGGACTTGAAAGTTGGGCAGAATTGCAGCAAACCAATATCGGGAGGTAGACTGGAATTGCATTTAAAGCATAGGAAAAGAGGCAGAACGTCCACAATGATGCACTTGGCCAAAAAGGGCGTATGCGTTTTTTCCTGAATATATTCAGGAAAAAACGCATACGCCCTTTTTGGCCAACCAAGCAAGCTTGCAAAGGAAATCTGCACTACAATGAAGTCTCACTTTCCCCCGGTGAAAAGGGCCATCTGAAAAAAGTGTAAAATCCAGAAAGGCAGGACAGGCCATGGAGAACTGGGAGCCTTGTTATGCTGATTGCCGGGATGTAAATTGTCAACAGCCACTTGGGAGAAGTGTATGGTGTTTCCTGAAACATCTAAGAAACAAAGCAACAGAGCCTAGGGCACTTCCACTTATAGTCCTATAGCTTAGGGAAATTAAAATCAAAAAGACACAGCCACCCCAAAGTTTGGGACGGCTCTGTTTACAACAACCTCGTTTACGGGAAAAGTTCAATATCACAGAAAGTGAAAAATGGATAAAGAAGTTTTGGTACTTACGTACAATGCAATATCACTCAGAAATGAAATCTATGTCATCAGGCCCGTAGCAGCATAATGAGTGGATTCAGGTATGATGATTCTAACTGAAATAATTCACACTGAAAAAGAAACATCATAAGATATCACTAATACACGGAATGTAAACTTGGCTACACAGGAACTGGATTACATAACAGAACAGGGTCTCAAATTTAGAAAACCAACTTATGCTTGCTTAAGGGGAAAGTTGAGTTGGGGTGCTGCATAAAACCAGAGATTGAAATGAGCACAGATAATGTTCCTTAAGCCAAATATGGAATAGACAAGAGCTACTCCTTGCTCAACGAAATGGACTCAACACCCCATATTAAACGACTAAGAATGTACCTGACTAGTAAGTATCTTAAAACCTATGGATCGCTCTGTCTCCGAAAGAGAATCAAGCGTGTGTACAGGGGCATAAACGCAGCAGTGATAGGATTGGAGAGGTTCGGTGAGCAAATGAAGACCCTTTGAAGTCATATTGCATGGTACCCATTCCACGGATCTCAACTCTCCATGTTTAAGGGATTCTTCCTTCAGCTAAAACATGCATGTGGAACCCAGAATATGATCAACCATGTGATAGGGAGACGTGTTCCAATATGTCTCAGTTCTCGTCCCCTGGTACTCGGGTGCATCATTCCAGACGCTTTACTAACACTCTCCCGACTTGGAGAGTCAGTGCCTTTAACCTCCTGTTTGGCCCAGTTTGCAATTTCTGGGGAAGATGAACAGGAACAGGGAGAACCAATGAGAGACTAGCTGGAGGTGTCTGGACGGGCAAATTTAACTCTCATTTCCCACCAGGAAGAGGAATTAACCAAAGGCTCAGCGTGCCGTGCCGGAACCAGTTTAGGGCCTGAAGCAATGCTGCAGTGTTGCGGCCAGCTCACAAGAAAGCGAGTTGAATAAAGAAGCTCAGGGGCACTGAAATTCACAAACCTGCAGAGTTATAAATGACAGGTATCGTCCAAAAATATACTGAAGTAAGGCTGCCAAGAGGACTTGAAAGCGGGGCAGAATTGCAGGAAACCGATTTCAGGAGGTAGACTGGAATTGCATTTAAAGCATAGGAAAAGAGGCAAAACGTCGACAATGATGCACTTGGCCAAAAAGGGCGTATGCGTTTTTTCCTGAATATATTCAGGAAAAAACGCATACGCCCTTTTTGGCCAACCGAGCAAGCTTGAAAAGGAAATCTGCACTACAATGAAGTCTCACTTCCCCCCGGTCAAAAGGGCCATCTGAAAAAAGTGTAAAATCCAGAAAGGCAGGACAGGCCATGGAGAACTGGGAGCCTTGTTATGCTGATTGCCGGGATGTAAATTGCCAACAGCCACTTGGGAGAAGTGTATGGTGTTTCCTGAAACATCAAAGAAACAAAGCAACAGAGCCTAGGGCACTTCCACTTATGGTCCTATAGCTTAGGGAAATTAAAATCAAAAAGACACAGCCACCCCAAAGTTTGGGACGGCTCTGTTTACAAGAACCTCGTTTACGGTACAAGTTCAATATCGCAGAAAGCGAAAAATGGATAAAGAAGTTGTGGTACTTACGTACAATGCAATATCACTCAGAAATGAAATCTATGTCATCAGGCCCGTAGCAGCATAATGACTGGATTCAGGTAGATGATTCTAACTGAAATAAGTCACACAGAAAAAGAAACATCATAAGATATCACTAATACACGGAATGTAAACTTGGCTACACAGGAACTGGATTACAAAACAGAACAGGGTCTCAAATTTAGAAAACCAACTTATGCTTGCTTAAGGGGAAAGGTGAGTTGGGGTGCTGCATAAAACCAGACTGAAATGAGCACAGATAAAGTTCCTTAAGCCAAATATGGAATAGACAAGAGCTACTCCTTGCTCAACGAAATGGACTCAACACCCCATATTAAACGCCTACGAATGTACCTGACTAGTAATATCTTAAAAGCTATGGATTGCTATGTCTCCAAAAGAGAATCAAGCGTGTGTACAGGGGCATAAACGCAGCAGTGATAGGATTGGAGAGGTTCGGTGAGCAAATGAAGACCCTTTGAAGTCATATTGCATGGTACCCATTCCACAGGTCTCAACTCTCCAAGTTTAAGGGATTCTTCCTTCAGCTAAATCATGCATGTGGAACCCAGAGTATGATCAACCCTGTGATCGGGAGACGTGTTCCAATATGTCTCAGTTCTCGTCCCCTGGTACTCGGGTTCAACATTCCAGACGCTTTACTAACACTCTCCCGACTTGGAGAGTCAGTGCCTTTAACCTCCTGTTTGGCCCAGTTTGCAATTTCCGCGGAAGATGAACAGGAATAGGGAGAACCAATGAGAGACTAGCTGGAGGTGTCTGGACGGGCAAATTTAACTCTCATTTCCCACCAGGAAGAGGAATTAACCAAAGGCTCAGCATGCCGTGCCGGAACCAGATTAGGGCCTGAAGCAATCCTGCGGTGTTGCGGCCAGCTCACAAGAAAGCGAGTTGAAGAAAGGAGCTCAGGGGCACTGTAATTCACAAACCTGCAGAGTTATAAATGACAGCTATCGTCCAAAAATATACTGAAGTAAGGCTGCCAAGAGGACTTGAAAGCGGGGCAGAATTGCAGGAAACCAATTTCAGGAGGTACACTGGAATTGCATTTAAAGAAGTGGAAAAGAGGCAAAACGTCGACAATGATGCACTTGGCCAAAAAGGGCGTATGCGTTTTTTCCTGAATATATTAAGGAAAAAACGCATACGCCGTTTTTGGTCACCCAAGCAAGCCTGCAAAGGAAATCTGCACTACAATGAAGTCTCACTTGCCCCCGGTCAAAAGGGCCATCTGAAAAAAGTGTAAAATCCAGACAGGCAGGACAGGCCATGGAGAACTGGGAGCCTTGTTATGCTGATGGGCGGGATGTATATTGCCAACAGCCACTTGGGAGAAGTGTATGGTGTTTCGTGAAACATCTAAAAAACAAAGCAACAGAGCCTAGGGCACTTCCACTTATGGCCCTATAGATTAGGGAAATTAAAATCAAAAAGACACAGCCACCCCTAAGTTTGGGACGGCTCTGTTTACAAGAAACTCGTTTATGGGACTAGTTCAATATCGCAGAAAGTGAAAAATGGATAAAGAAGTTGTGGTACTTACGTACAATGCAATATCACTCAGCAATGAAATCTACGTCATCAGGCGCGTAGCAGCATAATGAGTGGATTCAGGTATGATGATTCTAACTGAAATAAGTCACACAGGAAAAGAAACATCATAAGATATCACTAATACACGGAATGTAAACTTGGCTACACAGGAACTGGATTACAAAACAGAACAGGGTCTCAAATTTAGAAAACCAACTTATGCTTGCTTAAGGGGAAAGGTGAGTTGGGGTGCTGCATAAAACCAGAGATTGAAATGAGCACAGATAAAGTTCCTTAAGCCAAATATGAAATAGACAAGAGCTACTCCTTGCTCAACGAAATGGACTCAACACCCCATATTAAACGACTAAGAATGTACCTGACTAGTAAGTATCTTAAAACCTATGGATCGCTCTGTCTCCGAAAGAGAATCAAGCGTGTGTACAGGGGCATAAACGCAGCAGTGATAGGATTGGAGAGGTTCGGTGAGCAAATGAAGACCCTTTGAAGTCATATTGCATGGTACCCATTCCACGGATCTCAACTCTCCATGTTTAAGGGATTCTTCCTTCAGCTAAAACATGCATGTGGAACCCAGAATATGATCAACCATGTGATAGGGAGACGTGTTCCAATATGTCTCAGTTCTCGTCCCCTGGTACTCGGGTGCATCATTCCAGACGCTTTACTAACACTCTCCCGACTTGGAGAGTCAGTGCCTTTAACCTCCTGTTTGGCCCAGTTTGCAATTTCTGGGGAAGATGAACAGGAACAGGGAGAACCAATGAGAGACTAGCTGGAGGTGTCTGGACGGGCAAATTTAACTCTCATTTCCCACCAGGAAGAGGAATTAACCAAAGGCTCAGCGTGCCGTGCCGGAACCAGTTTAGGGCCTGAAGCAATGCTGCAGTGTTGCGGCCAGCTCACAAGAAAGCGAGTTGAATAAAGAAGCTCAGGGGCACTGAAATTCACAAACCTGCAGAGTTATAAATGACAGGTATCGTCCAAAAATATACTGAAGTAAGGCTGCCAAGAGGACTTGAAAGCGGGGCAGAATTGCAGGAAACCGATTTCAGGAGGTAGACTGGAATTGCATTTAAAGCATAGGAAAAGAGGCAAAACGTCGACAATGATGCACTTGGCCAAAAAGGGCGTATGCGTTTTTTCCTGAATATATTCAGGAAAAAACGCATACGCCCTTTTTGGCCAACCGAGCAAGCTTGAAAAGGAAATCTGCACTACAATGAAGTCTCACTTCCCCCCGGTCAAAAGGGCCATCTGAAAAAAGTGTAAAATCCAGAAAGGCAGGACAGGCCATGGAGAACTGGGAGCCTTGTTATGCTGATTGCCGGGATGTAAATTGCCAACAGCCACTTGGGAGAAGTGTATGGTGTTTCCTGAAACATCAAAGAAACAAAGCAACAGAGCCTAGGGCACTTCCACTTATGGTCCTATAGCTTAGGGAAATTAAAATCAAAAAGACACAGCCACCCCAAAGTTTGGGACGGCTCTGTTTACAAGAACCTCGTTTACGGTACAAGTTCAATATCGCAGAAAGCGAAAAATGGATAAAGAAGTTGTGGTACTTACGTACAATGCAATATCACTCAGAAATGAAATCTATGTCATCAGGCCCGTAGCAGCATAATGACTGGATTCAGGTAGATGATTCTAACTGAAATAAGTCACACAGAAAAAGAAACATCATAAGATATCACTAATACACGGAATGTAAACTTGGCTACACAGGAACTGGATTACAAAACAGAACAGGGTCTCAAATTTAGAAAACCAACTTATGCTTGCTTAAGGGGAAAGGTGAGTTGGGGTGCTGCATAAAACCAGAGATTGAAATGAGCACAGATAAAGTTCCTTAAGCCAAATATGGAATAGACAAGAGCTACTCCTTGCTCAACGAAATGGACTCAACACCCCATATTAAATGCCTACGAATGTACCTGACTAGTAATATCTTAAAAGCTATGGATCGCTATGTCTCCGAAAGAGAATCAAGCGTGTGTACAGGGGCATAAACGCAGCAGTGATAGGATTGGAGAGGTTCGGTGAGCAAATGAAGACCCTTTGAAGTCATATTGCATGGTACCCATTCCACAGGTCTCAACTCTCCAAGTTTAAGGGATTCTTCCTTCAGCTAAATCATGCATGTGGAACCCAGAGTATGATCAACCCTGTGATCGGGAGACGTGTTCCAATATGTCTCAGTTCTCGTCCCCTGGTACTCGGGTTCAACATTCCAGACGCTTTACTAACACTCTCCCGACTTGGAGAGTCAGTGCCTTTAACCTCCTGTTTGGCCCAGTTTGCAATTTCCGCGGAAGATGAACAGGAATAGGGAGAACCAATGAGAGACTAGCTGGAGGTGTCTGGACGGGCAAATTTAACTCTCATTTCCCACCAGGAAGAGGAATTAACCAAAGGCTCAGCATGCCGTGCCGGAACCAGATTAGGGCCTGAAGCAATCCTGCGGTGTTGCGGCCAGCTCACAAGAAAGCGAGTTGAAGAAAGGAGCTCAGGGGCACTGTAATTCACAAACCTGCAGAGTTATAAATGACAGCTATCGTCCAAAAATATACTGAAGTAAGGCTGCCAAGAGGACTTGAAAGCGGGGCAGAATTGCAGGAAACCAATTTCAGGAGGTACACTGGAATTGCATTTAAAGAAGTGGAAAAGAGGCAAAACGTCGACAATGATGCACTTGGCCAAAAAGGGCGTATGCGTTTTTTCCTGAATATATTAAGGAAAAAACGCATACGCCGTTTTTGGTCACCCAAGCAAGCCTGCAAAGGAAATCTGCACTACAATGAAGTCTCACTTGCCCCCGGTCAAAAGGGCCATCTGAAAAAAGTGTAAAATCCAGACAGGCAGGACAGGCCATGGAGAACTGGGAGCCTTGTTATGCTGATGGGCGGGATGTATATTGCCAACAGCCACTTGGGAGAAGTGTATGGTGTTTCGTGAAACATCTAAAAAACAAAGCAACAGAGCCTAGGGCACTTCCACTTATGGCCCTATAGATTAGGGAAATTAAAATCAAAAAGACACAGCCACCCCTAAGTTTGGGACGGCTCTGTTTACAAGAAACTCGTTTATGGGACTAGTTCAATATCGCAGAAAGTGAAAAATGGATAAAGAAGTTGTGGTACTTACGTACAATGCAATATCACTCAGCAATGAAATCTACGTCATCAGGCGCGTAGCAGCATAATGAGTGGATTCAGGTATGATGATTCTAACTGAAATAAGTCACACAGGAAAAGAAACATCATAAGATATCACTAATACACGGAATGTAAACTTGGCTACACAGGAACTGGATTACAAAACAGAACAGGGTCTCAAATTTAGAAAACCAACTTATGCTTGCTTAAGGGGAAAGGTGAGTTGGGGTGCTGCATAAAACCAGAGATTGAAATGAGCACAGATAAAGTTCCTTAAGCCAAATATGAAATAGACAAGAGCTACTCCTTGCTCAACGAAATGGACTCAACACCCCATATTAAACGACTAAGAATGTACCTGACTAGTAAGTATCTTAAAACCTATGGATCGCTCTGTCTCCGAAAGAGAATCAAGCGTGTGTACAGGGGCATAAACGCAGCAGTGATAGGATTGGAGAGGTTCGGTGAGCAAATGAAGACCCTTTGAAGTCATATTGCATGGTACCCATTCCACGGATCTCAACTCTCCATGTTTAAGGGATTCTTCCTTCAGCTAAAACATGCATGTGGAACCCAGAATATGATCAACCATGTGATAGGGAGACGTGTTCCAATATGTCTCAGTTCTCGTCCCCTGGTACTCGGGTGCATCATTCCAGACGCTTTACTAACACTCTCCCGACTTGGAGAGTCAGTGCCTTTAACCTCCTGTTTGGCCCAGTTTGCAATTTCTGGGGAAGATGAACAGGAACAGGGAGAACCAATGAGAGACTAGCTGGAGGTGTCTGGACGGGCAAATTTAACTCTCATTTCCCACCAGGAAGAGGAATTAACCAAAGGCTCAGCGTGCCGTGCCGGAACCAGTTTAGGGCCTGAAGCAATGCTGCAGTGTTGCGGCCAGCTCACAAGAAAGCGAGTTGAATAAAGAAGCTCAGGGGCACTGAAATTCACAAACCTGCAGAGTTATAAATGACAGGTATCGTCCAAAAATATACTGAAGTAAGGCTGCCAAGAGGACTTGAAAGCGGGGCAGAATTGCAGGAAACCGATTTCAGGAGGTAGACTGGAATTGCATTTAAAGCATAGGAAAAGAGGCAAAACGTCGACAATGATGCACTTGGCCAAAAAGGGCGTATGCGTTTTTTCCTGAATATATTCAGGAAAAAACGCATACGCCCTTTTTGGCCAACCGAGCAAGCTTGAAAAGGAAATCTGCACTACAATGAAGTCTCACTTCCCCCCGGTCAAAAGGGCCATCTGAAAAAAGTGTAAAATCCAGAAAGGCAGGACAGGCCATGGAGAACTGGGAGCCTTGTTATGCTGATTGCCGGGATGTAAATTGCCAACAGCCACTTGGGAGAAGTGTATGGTGTTTCCTGAAACATCAAAGAAACAAAGCAACAGAGCCTAGGGCACTTCCACTTATGGTCCTATAGCTTAGGGAAATTAAAATCAAAAAGACACAGCCACCCCAAAGTTTGGGACGGCTCTGTTTACAAGAACCTCGTTTACGGTACAAGTTCAATATCGCAGAAAGCGAAAAATGGATAAAGAAGTTGTGGTACTTACGTACAATGCAATATCACTCAGAAATGAAATCTATGTCATCAGGCCCGTAGCAGCATAATGACTGGATTCAGGTAGATGATTCTAACTGAAATAAGTCACACAGAAAAAGAAACATCATAAGATATCACTAATACACGGAATGTAAACTTGGCTACACAGGAACTGGATTACAAAACAGAACAGGGTCTCAAATTTAGAAAACCAACTTATGCTTGCTTAAGGGGAAAGGTGAGTTGGGGTGCTGCATAAAACCAGAGATTGAAATGAGCACAGATAAAGTTCCTTAAGCCAAATATGGAATAGACAAGAGCTACTCCTTGCTCAACGAAATGGACTCAACACCCCATATTAAATGCCTACGAATGTACCTGACTAGTAATATCTTAAAAGCTATGGATCGCTATGTCTCCGAAAGAGAATCAAGCGTGTGTACAGGGGCATAAACGCAGCAGTGATAGGATTGGAGAGGTTCGGTGAGCAAATGAAGACCCTTTGAAGTCATATTGCATGGTACCCATTCCACAGGTCTCAACTCTCCAAGTTTAAGGGATTCTTCCTTCAGCTAAATCATGCATGTGGAACCCAGAGTATGATCAACCATGTGATCGGGAGACGTGTTCCAATATGTCTCAGTTCTCGTCCCCTGGTACTCGGGTTCAACATTCCAGACGCTTTACTAACACTCTCCCAACTTGGAGAGTCAGTGCCTTTAACCTCCTGTTTGGCCCAGTTTGCAATTTCCGCGGAAGATGAACAGGAATAGGGAGAACCAATGAGAGACTAGCTGGAGGTGTCTGGACGGGCAAATTTAACTCTCATTTCCCACCAGGAAGAGGAATTAACCAAAGGCTCAGCGTGCCGTGCCGGAACAAGATTAGGGCCTGAAGCAATCCTGCAGTGTTGCGGCCAGCTCACAAGAAAGCGAGTTGAAGAAAGGAGCTCAGGGGCACTGTCATTCACAAACCTGCAGAGTTATAAATGACAGCTATCGTCCAAAAATATACTGAAGTAAGGCTGCCAAGAGGACTTGAAAGCAGGGCAGAATTGCAGGAAACCGATTTCAGGAGGTAGACAGGAATTGCATTTAAAGCATAGGAAAAGAGGCAGAACGTCCACAATGATGCACTTGGCCAAAAAGGGCGTATGCGTTTTTTCCTGAATATATTCAGGAAAAAACGCATACGCCCTTTTTGGCCAACCAAGCAAGCTTGCAGAGGAAATCTGCACTACAATGAAGTCTCACTTCTCCCCGGTCAAAAGGGCCATCTGAAAAAAGTGTAAAATCCAGAAAGGCAGGAGAGGCCTTGGAGAACAGGGAGCCTTGTTATGCTGATGGGCGGGATGTAAATTGCCAACAGCCACTTGGGAGAATTGTATGGTGTTTCCTGAAACATCTGAGAAACAAAGCAACAGAGCCTAGGGCACTTCCACTTATGGTCCTATAGCTTAGGGAAATTAAAATCAAAAAGACACAGCCACCCAAAAATTTGGTACGGCTCTGTTTACAGGAACCTCTTCTGCAGCACAAGTTTAATATGCCAGAGAGCAAATAATGGATAAAGAAGTTGCAGTACTTACGTACAACAGAATACCTCTCAGCAATGAAAACTATGTCACCAGGCCCGTACCAGCATAATGAGTGGATTGAGGCACGGTGATTCTAAGTGAAAAAAGTCACACAGAAAAAGAAACATCATAAGGTACCACTAATACATGGAATGCGAACTTGGCTACACATGAACTGAATTACAAAACAGAACAGGGTGTCATGTTTAGAAAACCAACTTATGCTTGCTTAAGGGGGAAGGTTAGTTGGGGTGCTGCATAAAACCTGTGTTTGAAATTAGCACAGATACCGTTCCATAAGCTAAATATGTAATAGACAAGACCTACCCCTTGCTCAACAAAATGGACTCAACAATGAGATATCACCTCACACCTGGTAGAATGGGCATCATCAGAAAATCTAGAAACAAAAAATGCTGGAAAGGGTGTGGAGAAATGGAACCCTCTTCCACTATTGTTGGGAATATAAATTGATACAGTCACTATGGAGAACAATATGGAGTTTCTTAAGAAACTAACAGTAGAATTACCATATGATACAGCAATCCCAGTTCTGGACATATACCCAGACAAAACCATAAATCAAAAAGAGACATTCACCGCAATGTTCATTGCCTCACTCTTTACAATATCGAGGTAATGGAAGCAACCTAAATGCCCACAGACAGACGAATGCATAAAGCTGTGATACATATATAAAATGGAATATTACTAAGCCATGAAAAGGAATGAAATTGGGTCATTTGTAGAGACGTCGATGGATCTAGAGAGTGTCATACAGAGTGAAGTAAGTCAGAAAGAGAAAAACAAATCTTGTATATTCATGCATATATGTGGAACCTAGAAAAACTGTACAGGTTAACCATTTTGCAAGGCATAAATAGAGCAACAGATGTAGACAACAAACGTATGGACAACAAGCGGGGAAAGCTGTTGGAGGTTGGTGGTGGGAGGAGTTGAGAGACTGGGATTGGCATGTATACATTTATATGTATAAAATAGATAACCAATAAGAACCTGCTGTATAAAAATATAAAATAAAATTCAAAATTAAAAAGAAATAAAATTAAAAAAAAAACAGAAAAAACAATTATTCCCTTCACATACATGTATTTATATGAATAAATTATTTCCATGCTTATATCTGTAAATACAAAAAAGAGGAATAAAATCTACCTTGAACCAAAAACGAAAAAGAGAAAAAAAAACACAGAACCCACCAGTTCCACAGAGGAAAACCGTATCAGGGCACTTGCTCCAGTTGTAAACAATTCTGAAGTTGGTCAGTGGTGGGGAATCGTCTCCCATTCAGCCAGCAGCCCCCACGCAACAAGCGTCCTCATTGCAAAGCTGGGGCACCGTGCTGAGGCATCTGTGAGTAAACGTGAGCTGAGCCCCAGGCCAGTTGCTGCTGAACTATTCCTACCCGTCCCAGGTAAAACACCTGAATTTATACAAGGACTTGAAAGCCTAGAGGAAGGGCCATAGAGCCACACGAGTGACAGCATGCCGGCCGACTTGGTGCCTGCAGGCCAGCCAGGATGGTCCTGGCCCTGGGTGCTCTTCTGGAAGATTTCCATTTCCCTGCCTGAGATACCCGTCCTGTCCCTGCCCCCACTGCTTTTTTCCTTCCTCACCTCTGCCCAGGGAGAAATTCCAGCAGCAGGTATAGGTGACACATCCTCTTCTTTAGCAGGTGGCAGCCTGGCTACTGCTGCAGAAAGTCCAGCAGAGCCCCACTCACACTGGGCCACCCACAAAGCCGTGGCCTCTCACTCCCTCCCACCAGCCCAGCCCCGAGACTGCTGACAGGGCAGAGAAAATGGCATCAGGAACGGCTGCAGGGGCTCTTGCTGCCTGGAGTGGTATTTATATTGATCTCAACCCAGGCACACCTGGGGAGGGCTGGCCGGCACGGTAAGGCTGCCCAGGTCAGCCAATCATCACCCCTCAGGGGCTCACAGTTGCAGAAAATGGAACTTGCTGAACCGGCCAGGTCCAAGGAACAGGTGTGGGCTCTGAGAGTGAGGATAGACAAGGGGCTGCAGCTTTGGCTTGTTTTCTAATGATTTTATCTGGCCCATGAGTGGGAGACAACTTCAAGAAAACCCTCTCCTAATGAGAGGAACCCTGGAGTCAGGGAGAGGAGGGGTGGGTGGTGGTTGGAGACAGAGGCCTGGTGCCCCGGGTGCAGTGGAAGTCTCTGGAAGACCAGGTGGAGGGAGGCCGCACAGAGTGATGCCCAGGGTCACAGACCTGTCGCAGCTGCTGTTTGTTAGTTCAAGTCCTGCTCTGAGGTGCTCTGTGTCAGCTCTGAGTGACAGGTGAGCTGGGGGTGCTCTGCAATGAGGGCTATGTGCATGGTTCCTGTGTGCCCAGCCCTGCCACGGTACCTGCAAGGGTAGGTCTGTATCCTGGGAGGGGCCTGACCATGAGAGCCCCGTGGGCTGGGGTGGGGGTGGGGTACCTGCCCAGGTGAGCTCCATATTCTGGGATTGGTCTGACCACGAGAGCCCCATGGGCTGCTGGGGACCTGGTAAAGGATGTCAGGACAGTCAGTGAAGCCACCGAGGATATACCTCCAGCTGCTCCTAATTCCTACACCCTGCTGGTCATTCTACCAACCACCAGGACATGGTATTCTGTATTAGTCTTCAATGATGCCTTCTTTTGTATTCCATTAGTCCCAGAGTCACAAGAAATTTTGGCTTGTGAGTGGCAGGACTCAACATACAACTAAAACAATACTTCCGGGCCGTCTTGCCCCAAGGGTGCAAAAATTCCCACACCATCTTTGGGGAAAGCTTAGCTAAAGACCTAAAAGTTCTACCTCTGGGAAAGGAAACCCTCCTTCAGTACGCAGACGACATTCTGATCGCCAGCCCTACTAAGGAGGCCTCTGAACTACCAAGCCAATAAAGGATAGAAGTTGTCCAAGAAAAAGCTCAAATATCACAGACTGCAGTGACCTGCCTGGGCTTCGTTCTCACAGAAGGTCGGAGAAGCCCATCCCAGGAAAGGGAAGAAACCATTTTCAGCCTTACCCCTTTCTAAAACTAGAAGACAGCTTAGGGGTTCCTGGGGAGGCCAGGGTTTGCTGCTTCTGGATCCCTAACTACAGTCTACTAGCTGGGCCTCTATATGAAACACTGAAAGGAAAAGATGATGATCCTTTTGAATAGAATCCAGAAGTGGCCTTTCAAGAATGGAAAGAGCAGTCAATTCAGACCCTTGCCCTGGAACTCCCTAATTTAGCTAAACCCTTTGACCTTTACATTCCCGGTGAAAGGTGAATCGCCATTGGAGAATTAGTGCAAAAACTGGGACCACTTGAAATGGAACAATGCAAGAATGCCATCCAGGTAGGATAAACTACGGGCACCAAGGGGCTTGGCCCACTGCCACATCTGGCCAAGATACTGGCGGTATCTAAAAACCTGGAAATCAGCAGCCCCAAAGGCCACCTCCCTCCTAAGGGAAAAGGACCCCACGTGGTGATCCTAACCACCAACCATGCCCTGAAGTTGCAGGGTTCGCTCTGTGGGCACACCAACCTCGAGTGAGGAGGCCTTCCAACTCCAACATCCAGAGAGATAACCGGGGGCAACAGGGCACCATGACGACTCGTGTGAACATCACTTGACCTGGAGTTTCTCTCATAAAACAACAAGAGTGTGTCCCAAAAGAGTAGACTACTGCTTGCAGGACATACTGCACCCAGAGGGGAGCTAATAATCTTGGCGGGGGAACCGTATATCACACTGTCACCATAGAAAAGCCTACAGACACCGTGATGATGGTGGCCAATGAGACTGGCTGGACTCCTGTTTACTTCAAAAGGCTGTTGACTCAGTGGCCATCATGGTCCTTGATCACCACTGACCCTGGACTGTCTGGGATTTGAGCGGGCAGGGCTCTGACACCTGGTGCTGTTTGTACATTAATTCAGGGACCTAATTGAAGAAAGCGCAGACTACTGGTCAGAGCATCTAGGCTGGCAGAAACGGTCAGCCTAAGGTGGCCGAACAAATGTGGGGCGGGGTGAAACAGGTTCCCACAGCGTCTCTGCACATCTCTTTCCTGGACCCCTAAAGGTCATTAGAATCTATAACACTTCCAATGCTGGTGCTCAGGTGGACGAGCAGGGAGGCAGGGGGCCTGGGGACAATCAACGTCACCTGGAGGCTGCTGGGGAGAAGCTCTGACCCTCGCCCCCGGGTATGAGGGCTCCCAACTCAGCACTCAGCAGTTACAGAAGAAGGGTCTGCACCCTCAGCACTCCAAGAATGAGGAACGGGACAAAAGGCAGAGGAGGGGTTTGTCCCCAGCAAAGCCCATTAAAAATCCCTGGGAGATAAAAATAGAATCTGGGCAATAAAGTCAAGTCTAACCTTTTTTATCCTTTGTGCTTTGTCTAATTTCATGTGCTCCTAGGGTCCCACATGCAGAGGTTCCACACCCGGCACTTCAGACCAGATTTCCTAGTGCAGAATGGCTGGGACGACACCTCAGCTCCTGGGGCCCAGTGCAGACTCCGCGATATAGAGCCTGAGCTGCAGCCAACCCGGCCCTCGAGAGCTCCGCCCCCTCCCTCCCACTGACTCTGACAGGATCTCTACACAACAGCCCAGCCCACAGCCCACGGGGTAGTGCATGCTCTCACCTCTCCATTCTCTGATCAAAATATAAAGTTTCCTTTGCTTGTGAACCAAACTCAGTCTCGATCTGTTGGCCCCAATGACACTGGGCAGGGGGACACTTGTTGGGGTCCACTCTGGAGGATCAGTAACAGAAATTGAGACTATTGTAACCTCAATGAACAGATGTGTGAGCCAAACTGTAGTTAACATAGAACAGTGTATAAGGCTCGGGTAAAATAAGATGTTTCTAACACTTCCATTTGATATTTCCATCACTTTATTATAAGCAAGTTCAGTGAAAAGGTCTGTCTTATTTGTCAGGTCAATATTAGAGAAACGAAGTGATTTCTTTCCAAGGATGTACATCTAATAATCTTGGTTAAAGCTTCAATCTTGTTTTAAATGCTTTTCCATTGAAAATGATACCTCTCTTTCAGCTCCCCCATTTCTGAGAAGTATAAAATCTTATAATTTATTATTACCAAAGGGGAAAGGTGGGAGGAGGGATAAATTAACAGTTTGGGATTAACACATACACACTGCTATGTATAAAATAGATCATCAACAAGGAACTACTGTATAGCACAGGGAACTACACTCAACATTTTGCAATAACCTATAAGGGGAAATAATCTGGAAAAGAATAGATATTTTTATTGACATCATCTATCAATGACAGTTAAAGTGTAACCTAAGGGAAGCTGGTGGTGAGTGCTTCTGACCCTGAAGACTTCAATCGTCTAAAGTTTGGACTCTGCCTACTTCCCAAGGCCCTTAATGAACATATGTGTAGCCATAGCTTAAAAAATTCCCCAGTTTGGGTTTTGGGCAGACACTGATTTTGAAAAAGCCCTGGTGTTCTCCTTACATGAATGGGACTCTTCCTACTGCTAAAACATGTCTGTCACACACAGAGGATGGTATACCGTCTGATCAGGAAGAGTTTGGAAAAGGCATCTCATCTCCTCATCTCCTGGTGCTCGGGTTCACCCCTCCAGCGTCTTTACTAACAGTCTCCCCACTTGGAGATGTCAGCACTGTCAACATCCTGTTGCGTACAGTTTGGAATTTGTCCAGAGGATGAAGCGGAAGGATGAGGAACAATGAGAGACAAGTCCTAGGTGTTCAGACAGGCACATGTCACTCTAATTTCCAATCAGGAAGACGAATTGACCAAAGGCTAGGGTTGCCCATGGAAACAGTATAGGGCTTGAGGAAATCCCGCTGCTTTGTGGCCAGTTCCCATAAACGCAAGTTGAACAATGGAACTCAGGGGCAGTAAAATTCATGAAACTGCAGAGTTGAAAATATCCATCACTGAAAAATGTCTTGAGGAAAGTCAGAGAAAAGGACTTGTAAGCAAGGGAGAATGGCAGGAAAGGGATCTGAGGAGGTAGAAAGGACTCGCCATTAAGCACAAGAAAAGGAGCTGAACATTGCCAACATTGCAGTTGGCCAAAAAGGGTGTATGCGTTTTTTTCTGTATATATTCAAGAAAAGGGCATACACTTTTTTAGCCAAGCAAACAGGTGGGCACTGGAAGTCAATACTACAAAAGATATCACTTCGCATCAGTCAGAAGAGCCATCCTCATAAAGCGTAAACAACAGAAATGCAGGACAGGGCAAGGAGAAGAGGGAGCCCTGTGAGACTTATAGTGGAAATGTATATTGCCAACGGCCATTCTGGAGAAGTGTATTGTGTTTACTAAAGCATCTAAAAAATGAGCTACAGAGCATAGGGCAATTGCACTCATGGGCGTATATCTTGGGAAAAACAAAAATTGAGAGGACACAGGCACCCCAAAGTTTACTCCCTCTCTGTTTAAAAGATCCTCGACTAGGATATAACTTAAATGTCTCTGGAGGGAAAAAATGGATAGAGATGTGGTACTTAGGTAGAGTGGAATATTATTCAGCCTGGAAATCAATGAACTATGGCCCGTTGTAACAACTCCGGAGGAGTTACGTATGATCTTTCTAAGTGACATAATTCAAAAAGAAAAGACACATATCATAAGATATCACTTAAAGGTGGAATCCAAAATGGCTACACATGAAATAAATTACAAAACAAAAACATAGTCAAATATGTAGAAAACACGCATAAGGCTGCTAAACGGGAAAGGTGGGGAGGGGTGAGGCATCATCCAGGAGGTTGAAATTAGCAAAGATACCATTCCAAATACCAAACTGATAATCAACAAGGCCCACACGGTAGCTAAAAGAACTGCACTCAGCACACTCAAGTCACCGGAAAAGAATATATACGACTGGTAAGAATCTGAAAAAGAATTTACTGATGTCTCTTGTACGTGAATCAAGTGGATGTACAGCAGCAAGAAACAGAGCTTTGAAAATCAGCTGTAACCAATATAGTAATAAATTGAAAAAAATAAATGACAGAGAGACAGAGAAAACCTCTTACAACTTTTCCTCAGGGACGGTGATGCAACATGGATTGAACACATCTAGACCCACAGCAGGATGAGACATAAGGCTGGAAACTGTTTGCACTAAGAGAAATGTGAGGTTGGGTGAGGAAATGCACACCCTTTAAAGTAATACTACCTGGTACCCATTCAATGGGTCCCAAATCTGCAGGTTCAAGGGATCTTCCTACAGCTAAAACATGCATGGAAAACCCAGAGGACTGTACACCATGTGATCGGGAGATGTGTCTAAAATGCAGCTCATTTATCCTCTCCTGGTGCTCCTGTTCACCATTCTGGCCACGTTACTTAGAATCTCTCCACTTGGAGAATCAGCACATTTAAACTTCTGTTTCACACATTTTGCAAATTGTGAGGAGGATGAACGGGAAGAGGGGGAACCAATGAGAGAATAGTTGTAGGGGTTTGGATGGGCACATATCACTCTAATTTCCCATTAAGAATAAGAATTGAAAAAAGGCTCAGCCCACCTCGCCGGAGCCAAAATAGGTCCTGAAGCAATTCTGTGGGTTTGAGCCCAGCTCACAAAAGAGCAACTTAAGAAATGGAGCTCAGGGTCACTGCAATTCGCAAACCTGCAGAGTTATAAATGAAAACTAACGTCCAAAAATATGTTGAGGTAAGGCAAAGAAGAGGATCTGAATGCAAGACAGAATTGCAAGAAACAGATTTCAAGAGATAGATTGGACTCGTCTTTAAAGCACATGAAAAGCGGCAGAATTTCGACAATGATGCAGTTGGCCCAAAAGGGCGTATGCGTTTTTTCCTGATTATAACCAGGAAAAAACACATACGCACTTTATGGGCAACGAAGCAAGCAAGCAATGCAAATGTGCACAACAAAGAAGTCTCATTTCCCACTGGTCAAAAGGGCCATCCTAAAAATTTGTAAAAACCAGAAATGCAGGACAGGCCATGGAGAACAGGGAGCCTTTATACGCTGATGGGCAGTGTGTGAACTGCCGAGAGCCACTCTGGAGAAGTGTATGGTGGTTCCTAAATCATCTAGAAAACAGAGCTACAGAGCATAGGACACTTCCAATCATGGGAGTATATCTAGGGAAGTCTAAAAATCAACAAGACACAAGCACACCACAGTTTAGGGCTACTCTGTTTACAAGAACCTCAACTTCAGTACACCTTAAATATCCCAGGAAAGAGAACAATGGATAAAGAAGATGTGGTACTTATGTACAATGGAATATCTCTTCACCATGAAATCAATGTAATAAGGCTAGTAGAAGGATAAAGAGTGGATTTAGGTCCGATAATACTACTTGAAATAAGTCAAACAGAAAAAGAAACATATCATAAGATATCACTTATAGAGGGAGGGTAAATATGGCTGCACAAGAAATGAATTACAGAACAGAACAGTGTCTCACATTTAGAAAACACACTTATGTCAGCTTAAGGGGAAAGGAGAGGTGGGGTGATGCATAAAACCAGAGTTTGAAATTAGCACAGATACCGTTCAATAAACCAAATAGATATTAGACAAGATCTACACCTTGCTCAATGAACTGGCCTCAACACACCCTATACACCGCAGAGAAATATATCTGAGTAATAAGAATCTTAAAACCCATGTATTGATATATCTCCATAAGGGAATCAAGTGTGTGCAGAGCGGCACAAACACAGCAGTGAAAATGAGCTAAACCCCATTATAGAAATAAATTTTAAAAACAAAACGCAGAAACAATGAAAGAGAGAAAAATTCTTACAAAATTTGCTCAGGGGCTGTGATGCAACCTGGATTGACCACATATAAACCCACAGCTGGATAAGACATAAGGCTGGACACTTGGGGCTGAGAGGATTGGTGAGCTTTGGTGAGCAACTGCCAAAAGTTTAATGCAATACTTCATGCTACTCATTCCAAGGGTCCCAAAACTCCAGGTTGAAGGGAATCTTCCTACAGCTAAACCATGCTTGGGAAACCCAGCGACTGGTATACCATATGATCGGGAAAGGTTTCTAAAACGCACCTCATTTTTCCTCTCCTGGGGCTCCGGATCGACATTCCGGCCGCTTTACTAACAATATCCCCACATGGAGAGTCAATGCCTTTAAGTTCTGGTATCGCACAGTCTGCAGTTAGTGCGGAGGATGAATGGAAATAGGGGGAACCAGTGAGAAACTAGCTATAGCAGTTTCAATGGGCACATGTCACTCTAATTTCACATCAGTAAGAAGAATAAACCAAAGGCACAGCAAGGTGCCCCAGAAGAAGAATAGGGCCTGAAGGAATCCTGTGGTTATGAGGCAAGATCACAAAAATAAGAGCTGAAAAATGGAGCTAAGGGCCACTGCAATTCAAAAACCTGCAGAGTTATAAAGGCCAACTATTTTCAAAAAATATATTGAGATAAGGCTATGAAGAGGCATTGAAAGCAAGGCACAATTGCAGGAAACCGATTTCAGGAGGTAGACTGGAATTGCATTTAAAGCATAGGAAAAGAGGCAGAACGTCCACAATGATGCACTTGGCCAAAAAGGGCGTATGCGTTTTTTCCTGAATATATTCAGGAAAAAACGCATACGCCCTTTTTGGCCAAGCAAGCAAGCTTGCAAAGGAAATCTGCACTACAATGAAGTCTCACTTCCCACCGGTCAAAAGGGCCATCTGAAAAAAGTGTAAAATCCAGAAAGGCAGGACAGGCCATGGAGAACTGGGAGCCTTGTTATGCTGATGGGCGGGATGTAAATTGCCAACAGCCTCTCTGGAGAAGTGTATGGTGTTTCCTGAAACATCTAAAAAACAAAGCAACAGAGCCTAGGGCACTTCCACTTATGGTCCTATAGATTAGGGAAATTAAAATCAAAAAGACACAGCCACCCCAAAGTTTGGGACAGCTGTGTTTACAAGAACCTCCTTTACAGTACAAGTTCAATATCGCAGAAAGCGAAAAATGGATAAAGAAGTTGTGGTACTTACGTACAATGCAATATCACTCAGCAATGAAATCTATGTCATCAGGCCCATAGCAGCATAATGAGTGGATTCAGGTATGATGATTCTAACTGAAATAAGTCACACAGAAAAAGAAACATCATAAGATATCACTAATACACGGAATGTAAACTTGGCTACACAGGAACTGGATTACAAAACAGAAGAGGGTCTCAAATTTAGAAAACCAACTTATGCTTGCTTAAGGGGAAAGGTGAGTTGGGGTGCTGCATAAAACCAGAGATTGAAATGAGCACAGATAAAGTTCCTTAAGCCCAATATGGAATAGACAAGAGCTACTCCTTGCTCAACGAAAGGGACTCAACACCCCATATTAAACGCCTAAGAATGTACCTGACTAATAAGTATCTTAAAACCTATGGATCGCTCTGTCTCCGAAAGAGAAGCAAGCGTGTGTACAGGGGCATAAACGCAGCAGTGATAGGATTGGAGAGGTTCGGTGAGCCAATGAAGACCCTTTGAAGTCATATTGCATGGTACCCATTCCACAGGTCTCAACTCTCCAGGTTTAAGGGATTCTTCCTTCAGCTAAAACATGCATGTGGAACCCAGAGTATGATCAACCATGTGATTGGGAGACGTGTTCCAATATGTCTCACTTCTCGTCCCCTGGTACTCGGGTGCAACATTCCAGACGCTTTACTAACACTCTCCCGACTTGGAGAGTCAGTGCATTTAACCTCCTGTTTGGCCCAGTTTGCAATTTCTGCGGAAGATGAACAGGAATAGGGAGAACCAAAGACAGACTAGCTGGAGGTGTCTGGACGGGCAAATTTAACTCTCATTTCCCACCAGGAAGAGGAATTAACCAAAGGCTCACCGTGCCATGCCGGAACCAGATTAGGGCCTGAAGCAATCCAGCGGTCTTGCCGCCAGCTCACAGGAAAGCGGGTTGAAGAAAGGAGCTGAGGGGCACTGTAATTCACAAACCTGCAGAGTTATAAATGACAGCTATCGTCCAAAAATATACTGAAGTAAGGCTGCCAAGAGGACTTGAAAGCAGGGCAGAATTGCAGGAAACCAATTTCAGGAGGTCGACTGGAATTGCATTTAAAGCATAGGAAAAGAGGCAGAACG
The DNA here is from genome assembly GCF_937001465.1 of Orcinus orca. Classification (NCBI taxonomy): domain Eukaryota; kingdom Metazoa; phylum Chordata; class Mammalia; order Artiodactyla; family Delphinidae; genus Orcinus; species Orcinus orca. The sequence continues at coordinate 88,547 of NW_026044073.1, read as the reverse complement.
TCGACAATGATGCACTTGGCCAAAAAGGGCGTATGCGTTTTTTCCTGAATATATTCAGGAAAAAACGCATACGCACTTTTTGGCCAACCAAGCAAGCTTGCAAAGGAAATCTGCACTACAATGAAGTCTCACTTTCCCCCGGTGAAAAGGGCCATATGAAAAAAGTGTAAAATCCAGAAAGGCAGGACAGGCCATGGAGAACTGGGAGCCTTGTTATGCTGATGGGCGGGATGTATATTGCCAACAGCCACTTGGGAGAAGTGTATGGTGTTTCTTGAAACATCTAAAAAACAAAGCAACAGAGCCTAGGGCACTTCCACTTATGGCCCTATAGATTAGGGAAATTAAAATCAAAAAGACACAGCCACCCCTAAGTTTGGGACGGCTCTGTTTACAAGAAACTCGTTTATGGGACTAGTTCAATATCGCAGAAAGTGAAAAATGGATAAAGAAGTTGTGGTACTTACGTACAATGCAATATCACTCAGCAATGAAATCTATGTCATCAGGCCCGTAGCAGCATAATGAGTGGATTCAGGTATGATGATTCTAACTGAAATAAGTCACACAGGAAAAGAAACATCATAAGATATCACTAATACACGGAATGTAAACTTGGCTACACAGGAACTGGATTACAAAACAGAACAGGGTCTCAAATTTAGAAAACCAACTTATGCTTGCTTAAGAGGAAAGGTGAGTTGGGGTGCTGCATAAAACCAGAGATTGAAATGAGCACAGATAAAGTTCCTTAAGCCAAATATGAAATAGACAAGAGCTACTCCTTGCTCAACGAAATGGACTCAACACCCCATATTAAACGCCTAAGAATGTACCTGACTAGTAAGTATCTTAAAACCTATGGATCGCTATGTCTCCAAAAGAGAATCAAGCGTGTGTACAGGGGCATAAACGCAGCAGTGATGGGATTGGGGAGGTTCGGTGAGCAAATGAAGACCCTTTGAAGTCATATTGCATGGTACCCATTCCACGGGTCTCAACTCTCCAGGTTTAAGGGATTCTTCCTTCAGCTAAATCATGCATGTGGAACCCAGAGTATGATCAACCGTGTGATCGGGAGTCGTGTTCAAATATGTCTCAGTTTTCGTCCCCTGGTACTCGGGTGCAACATTCCAGACGCTTTACTAACACTCTCCCGACTTGGAGAGTCACTGCCTTTAACCTCCTGTTTGGCCCAGTTTGCAATTTCTGCGGAAGATGAACAGGAATAGGGAGAACCAATGAGAGACTAGCTGGAGGTGTCTGGACGGGCAAATTTAACTCTCATTTCCCACCAGGAAGAGGAATTAACCAAAGGCTCAGCGTGCCGTGCCGGAACCAGATTAGGGCCTGAAGCAATCCTGCGGTGTTGTGGCCAGCTCACAAGAAAGCGGGTTGAAGAAAGGCGCTCAGGGGCACTGTAATTCACAAACCTGCAGAGTTATAAATGACAGCTATCGTCCAAAAATATACTGAAGTAAGGCTGCCAAGAGGACTTGAAAGCGGGGCAGAATTGCAGGAAACCAATTTCAGGAGGTAGACTGGAATTGCATTTAAAGCATAGGAAAAGAGGCAGAACGTCGTCAATGATGCACTTGGCCAAAAAGGGGGTATGCGTTTTTTCCTGAATATATTCAGGAAAAAACGCATACGCCCTTTTTGGCCAACCAAGCAAGCTTGCAGAGGAAATCTGCACTACAATGAAGTCTCACTTCTCCCCGGTCAAAAGGGCCATCTGAAAAAAGTGTAAAATCCAGAAAGGCAGGAGAGGCCATGGAGAACAGGGAGCCTTGTTATGCTGATGGGCGGGATGTAAATTGCCAACAGCCACTGGGGAGAAGTGTATGGTGTTTCCTGAAACATCTAAAAAACAAAGCAACAGAGCCTAGGGCACTTCCACTTATGGTCCTATAGCTTAGGGAAATTAAAATCAAAAAGACACAGCCACCCAAAAATTTGGTACGGCTCTGTTTACAGGAACCTCTTCTGCAGCACAAGTTTAATATGCCAGAGAGCAAATAATGGATAAAGAAGTTGCAGTACTTACGTACAACAGAATACCTCTCAGCAATGAAAACTATGTCACCAGGCCCGTACCAGCATAATGAGTGGATTGAGGCACGGTGATTCTAAGTGAAAAAAGTCACACAGAAAAAGAAACATCATAAGGTACCACTAATACATGGAATGCGAACTTGGCTACACACGAACTGAATTACAAAACAGAACAGGGTCTCATGTTTAGAAAACCAACTTATGCTTGCTTAAGGGGGAAGGTTAGTTGGGGTGCTGCATAAAACCTGTGTTTGAAATTAGCACAGATACCGTTCCATAAGCTAAATATGTAATAGACAAGACCTACCCCTTGCTCAAGGAAATGGACTCAACAATGAGATATCACCTCACACCTGGTAGAATGGGCATCATCAGAAAATCTAGAAACAAAAAATGCTGGAAAGGGTGTGGAGAAATGGAACCCTCTTCCACTATTGTTGGGAATATAAATTGATACAGTCACTATGGAGAACAATATGGAGTTTCTTAAGAAACTAACAGTAGAATTACCATATGATACAGCAATCCCAGTTCTGGACATATACCCAGACAAAACCATAAATCAAAAAGAGACATTCACCGCAATGTTCATTGCCTCACTCTTTACAATATCGAGGTAATGGAAGCAACCTAAATGCCCACAGACAGACGAATGCATAAAGCTGTGGTACATATATAAAATGGAATATTACTAAGCCATGAAGGAATGAAATTGGGTCATTTGTAGAGACGTCGATGGATCTAGAGAGTGTCATACAGAGTGAAGTAAGTCAGAAAGAGAAAAACAAATCTTGTATATTCATGCATATATGTGGAACCTAGAAAAACTGTACAGGTTAACCATTTTGCAAGGCATAAATAGAGCAACAGATGTAGACAACAAACGTATGGACAACAAGCGGGGAAAGCTGTTGGAGGTTGGTGGTGGGAGGAGTTGAGAGACTGGGATTGGCATGTATACATTTATATGTATAAAATAGATAACCAATAAGAACCTGCTGTATAAAAATATAAAATAAAATTCAAAATTAAAAAGAAATAAAATTTAAAAAAAAAACAGAAAAAACAATTATTCCCTTCACATACATGTATTTATATGAATAAATTATTTCCATGCTTATATCTGTAAATACAAAAAAGAGGAATAAAATCTACCTTGAACCAAAAACGAAAAAGAGAAAAAAAACACAGAACCCACCAGTTCCACAGAGGAAAACCGTATCAGGGCACTTGCTCCAGTTGTAAACAATTCTGAAGTTGGTCAGTGGTGGGGAATCGTCTCCCATTCAGCCAGCAGCCCCCACGCAACAAGCGTCCTCATTGCAAAGCTGGGGCACCGTGCTGAGGCATCTGTGAGTAAACGTGAGCTGAGCCCCAGGCCAGTTGCTGCTGAACTATTCCTACCCGTCCCAGGTAAAACACCTGAATTTATACAAGGACTTGAAAGCCTAGAGGAAGGGCCATAGAGCCACACGAGTGACAGCATGCCGGCCGACTTGGTGCCTGCAGGCCAGCCAGGATGGTCCTGGCCCTGGGTGCTCTTCTGGAAGATTTCCATTTCCCTGCCTGAGATACCCGTCCTGTCCCTGCCCCCACTGCTTTTTTCCTTCCTCACCTCTGCCCAGGGAGAAATTCCAGCAGCAGGTATAGGTGACACATCCTCTTCTTTAGCAGGTGGCAGCCTGGCTACTGCTGCAGAAAGTCCAGCAGAGCCCCACTCACACTGGGCCACCCACAAAGCCGTGGCCTCTCACTCCCTCCCACCAGCCCAGCCCCGAGACTGCTGACAGGGCAGAGAAAATGGCATCAGGAACGGCTGCAGGGGCTCTTGCTGCCTGGAGTGGTATTTATATTGATCTCAACCCAGGCACACCTGGGGAGGGCTGGCCGGCACGGTAAGGCTGCCCAGGTCAGCCAATCATCACCCCTCAGGGGCTCACAGTTGCAGAAAATGGAACTTGCTGAACCGGCCAGGTCCAAGGAACAGGTGTGGGCTCTGAGAGTGAGGATAGACAAGGGGCTGCAGCTTTGGCTTGTTTTCTAATGATTTTATCTGGCCCATGAGTGGGAGACAACTTCAAGAAAACCCTCTCCTAATGAGAGGAACCCTGGAGTCAGGGAGAGGAGGGGTGGGTGGTGGTTGGAGACAGAGGCCTGGTGCCCCGGGTGCAGTGGAAGTCTCTGGAAGACCAGGTGGAGGGAGGCCGCACAGAGTGATGCCCAGGGTCACAGACCTGTCGCAGCTGCTGTTTGTTAGTTCAAGTCCTGCTCTGAGGTGCTCTGTGTCAGCTCTGAGCGACAGGTGAGCTGGGGGTGCTCTGCAATGAGGGCTATGTGCACGGTTCCTGTGTGCCCAGCCCTGCCACGGTACCTGCAAGGGTAGCTCTGTATCCTGGGAGGGGCCTGACCACGAGAGCCCCGTGGGCTGGGGTGGGGGTGGGGTACCTGCCCAGGTGAGCTCCATATTCTGGGATTGGTCTGACCACGAGAGCCCCATGGGCTGCTGGGGACCTGGTAAAGGATGTCAGGACAGTCAGTGAAGCCACCGAGGATATACCTCCAGCTGCTCCTAATTCCTACACCCTGCTGGTCATTCTACCAACCACCAGGACATGGTATTCTGTATTAGTCTTCAATGATGCCTTCTTTTGTATTCCATTAGTCCCAGAGTCACAAGAAATTTTGGCTTGTGAGTGGCAGGACTCAACATACAACTAAAACAATACTTCCGGGCCGTCTTGCCCCAAGGGTGCAAAAATTCCCACACCATCTTTGGGGAAAGCTTAGCTAAAGACCTAAAAGTTCTACCTCTGGGAAAGGAAACCCTCCTTCAGTACGCAGACGACATTCTGATCGCCAGCCCTACTAAGGAGGCCTCTGAACTACCAAGCCAATAAAGGATAGAAGTTGTCCAAGAAAAAGCTCAAATATCACAGACTGCAGTGACCTGCCTGGGCTTCGTTCTCACAGAAGGTCGGAGAAGCCCATCCCAGGAAAGGGAAGAAACCATTTTCAGCCTTACCCCTTTCTAAAACTAGAAGACAGCTTAGGGGTTCCTGGGGAGGCCAGGGTTTGCTGCTTCTGGATCCCTAACTACAGTCTACTAGCTGGGCCTCTATATGAAACACTGAAAGGAAAAGATGATGATCCTTTTGAATAGAATCCAGAAGTGGCCTTTCAAGAATGGAAAGAGCAGTCAATTCAGACCCTTGCCCTGGAACTCCCTAATTTAGCTAAACCCTTTGACCTTTACATTCCCGGTGAAAGGTGAATCGCCATTGGAGAATTAGTGCAAAAACTGGGACCACTTGAAATGGAACAATGCAAGAATGCCATCCAGGTAGGATAAACTACGGGCACCAAGGGGCTTGGCCCACTGCCACATCTGGCCAAGATACTGGCGGTATCTAAAAACCTGGAAATCAGCAGCCCCAAAGGCCACCTCCCTCCTAAGGGAAAAGGACCCCACGTGGTGATCCTAACCACCAACCATGCCCTGAAGTTGCAGGGTTCGCTCTGTGGGCACACCAACCTCGAGTGAGGAGGCCTTCCAACTCCAACATCCAGAGAGATAACCGGGGGCAACAGGGCACCATGACGACTCGTGTGAACATCACTTGACCTGGAGTTTCTCTCATAAAACAACAAGAGTGTGTCCCAAAAGAGTAGACTACTGCTTGCAGGACATACTGCACCCAGAGGGGAGCTAATAATCTTGGCGGGGGAACCGTATATCACACTGTCACCATAGAAAAGCCTACAGACACCGTGATGATGGTGGCCAATGAGACTGGCTGGACTCCTGTTTACTTCAAAAGGCTGTTGACTCAGTGGCCATCATGGTCCTTGATCACCACTGACCCTGGACTGTCTGGGATTTGAGCGGGCAGGGCTCTGACACCTGGTGCTGTTTGTACATTAATTCAGGGACCTAATTGAAGAAAGCGCAGACTACTGGTCAGAGCATCTAGGCTGGCAGAAACGGTCAGCCTAAGGTGGCCGAACAAATGTGGGGCGGGGTGAAACAGGTTCCCACAGCGTCTCTGCACATCTCTTTCCTGGACCCTTAAAGGTCATTAGAATCTATAACACTTCCAATGCTGGTGCTCAGGTGGACGAGCAGGGAGGCAGGGGGCCTGGGGACAATCAACGTCACCTGGAGGCTGCTGGGGAGAAGCTCTGACCCTCGCCCCCGGGTATGAGGGCTCCCAACTCAGCACTCAGCAGTTACAGAAGAAGGGTCTGCACCCTCAGCACTCCAAGAATGAGGAACGGGACAAAAGGCAGAGGAGGGGTTTGTCCCCAGCAAAGCCCATTAAAAATCCCTGGGAGATAAAAATAGAATCTGGGCAATAAAGTCAAGTCTAACCTTTTTTATCCTTTGTGCTTTGTCTAATTTCATGTGCTCCTAGGGTCCCGCATGCAGAGGTTCCACACCCGGCACTTCAGACCAGATTTCCTAGTGCAGAATGGCTGGGACGACACCTCAGCTCCTGGGGCCCAGTGCAGACTCCGCGATATAGAGCCTGAGCTGCAGCCAACCCGGCCCTCGAGAGCTCCGCCCCCTCCCTCCCACTGACTCTGACAGGATCTCTACACAACAGCCCAGCCCACAGCCCACGGGGTAGTGCATGCTCTCACCTCTCCATTCTCTGATCAAAATATAAAGTTTCCTTTGCTTGTGAACCAAACTCAGTCTCGATCTGTTGGCCCCAATGACACTGGGCAGGGGGACACTTGTTGGGGTCCACTCTGGAGGATCAGTAACAGAAATTGAGACTATTGTAACCTCAATGAACAGATGTGTGAGCCAAACTGTAGTTAACATAGAACAGTGTATAAGGCTCGGGTAAAATAAGATGTTTCTAACACTTCCATTTGATATTTCCATCACTTTATTATAAGCAAGTTCAGTGAAAAGGTCTGTCTTATTTGTCAGGTCAATATTAGAGAAACGAAGTGATTTCTTTCCAAGGATGTACATCTAATAATCTTGGTTAAAGCTTCAATCTTGTTTTAAATGCTTTTCCATTGAAAATGATACCTCTCTTTCAGCTCCCCCATTTCTGAGAAGTATAAAATCTTATAATTTATTATTACCAAAGGGGAAAGGTGGGAGGAGGGATAAATTAACAGTTTGGGATTAACACATACACACTGCTATGTATAAAATAGATCATCAACAAGGAACTACTGTATAGCACAGGGAACTACACTCAACATTTTGCAATAACCTATAAGGGGAAATAATCTGGAAAAGAATAGATATTTTTATTGACATCATCTATCAATGACAGTTAAAGTGTAACCTAAGGGAAGCTGGTGGTGAGTGCTTCTGACCCTGAAGACTTCAATCGTCTAAAGTTTGGACTCTGCCTACTTCCCAAGGCCCTTAATGAACATATGTGTAGCCATAGCTTAAAAAATTCCCCAGTTTGGGTTTTGGGCAGACACTGATTTTGAAAAAGCCCTGGTGTTCTCCTTACATGAATGGGACTCTTCCTACTGCTAAAACATGTCTGTCACACACAGAGGATGGTATACCGTCTGATCGGGAAGAGTTTGGAAAAGGCATCTCATCTCCTCATCTCCTGGTGCTCGGGTTCACCCCTCCAGCGTCTTTACTAACAGTCTCCCCACTTGGAGATGTCAGCACTGTCAACATCCTGTTGCGTACAGTTTGGAATTTGTCCAGAGGATGAAGCGGAAGGATGAGGAACAATGAGAGACAAGTCCTAGGTGTTCAGACAGGCACATGTCACTCTAATTTCCAATCAGGAAGACGAATTGACCAAAGGCTAGGGTTGCCCATGGAAACAGTATAGGGCTTGAGGAAATCCCGCTGCTTTGTGGCCAGTTCCCATAAACTCAAGTTGAACAATGGAACTCAGGGGCAGTAAAATTCATGAAACTGCAGAGTTGAAAATATCCATCACTGAAAAATGTCTTGAGGAAAGTCAGAGAAAAGGACTTGTAAGCAAGGGAGAATGGCAGGAAAGGGATCTGAGGAGGTAGAAAGGACTCGCCATTAAGCACAAGAAAAGGAGCTGAACATTGCCAACATTGCAGTTGGCCAAAAAGGGTGTATGCGTTTTTTTCTGTATATATTCAAGAAAAGGGCATACACTTTTTTAGCCAAGCAAACAGGTGGGCACTGGAAGTCAATACTACAAAAGATATCACTTCGCATCAGTCAGAAGAGCCATCCTCATAAAGCGTAAACAACAGAAATGCAGGACAGGGCAAGGAGAAGAGGGAGCCCTGTGAGACTTATAGTGGAAATGTATATTGCCAACGGCCATTCTGGAGAAGTGTATTGTGTTTACTAAAGCATCTAAAAAATGAGCTACAGAGCATAGGGCAATTGCACTCATGGGCGTATATCTTGGGAAAAACAAAAATTGAGAGGACACAGGCACCCCAAAGTTTACTCCCTCTCTGTTTAAAAGATCCTCGACTAGGATATAACTTAAATGTCTCTGGAGGGAAAAAATGGATAGAGATGTGGTACTTAGGTAGAGTGGAATATTATTCAGCCTGGAAATCAATGAACTATGGCCAGTTGTAACAACTCCGGAGGAGTTACGTATGATCTTTCTAAGTGACATAATTCAAAAAGAAAAGACACATATCATAAGATATCACTTAAAGGTGGAATCCAAAATGGCTACACATGAAATAAATTACAAAACAAAAACATAGTCAAATATGTAGAAAACACGCATAAGGCTGCTAAACGGGAAAGGTGGGGAGGGGTGAGGCATCATCCAGGAGGTTGAAATTAGCAAAGATACCATTCCAAATACCAAACTGATAATCAACAAGGCCCACACGGTAGCTAAAAGAACTGCACTCAGCACACTCAAGTCACCGGAAAAGAATATATACGACTGGTAAGAATCTGAAAAAGAATTTACTGATGTCTCTTGTACGTGAATCAAGTGGATGTACAGCAGCAAGAAACAGAGCTTTGAAAATCAGCTGTAACCAATATAGTAATAAATTGAAAAAAATAAATGACAGAGAGACAGAGAAAACCTCTTACAACTTTTCCTCAGGGACGGTGATGCAACATGGATTGAACACATCTAGACCCACAGCAGGATGAGACATAAGGCTGGAAACTGTTTGCACTAAGAGAAATGTGAGGTTGGGTGAGGAAATGCACACCCTTTAAAGTAATACTACCTGGTACCCATTCAATGGGTCCCAAATCTGCAGGTTCAAGGGATCTTCCTACAGCTAAAACATGCATGGAAAACCCAGAGGACTGTACACCATGTGATCGGGAGATGTGTCTAAAATGCAGCTCATTTATCCTCTCCTGGTGCTCCTGTTCACCATTCTGGCCACGTTACTTAGAATCTCTCCACTTGGAGAATCAGCACATTTAAACTTCTGTTTCACACATTTTGCAAATTGTGAGGAGGATGAACGGGAAGAGGGGGAACCAATGAGAGAATAGTTGTAGGGGTTTGGATGGGCACATATCACTCTAATTTCCCATTAAGAATAAGAATTGAAAAAAGGCTCAGCCCACCTCGCCGGAGCCAAAATAGGTCCTGAAGCAATTCTGTGGGTTTGAGCCCAGCTCACAAAAGAGCAACTTAAGAAATGGAGCTCAGGGTCACTGCAATTCACAAACCTGCAGAGTTATAAATGAAAACTAACGTCCAAAAATATGTTGAGGTAAGGCAAAGAAGAGGATCTGAATGCAAGACAGAATTGCAAGAAACAGATTTCAAGAGATAGATTGGACTCGTCTTTAAAGCACATGAAAAGCGGCAGAATTTCGACAATGATGCAGTTGGCCCAAAAGGGCGTATGCGTTTTTTCCTGATTATAACCAGGAAAAAACACATACGCACTTTATGGGCAACGAAGCAAGCAAGCAATGCAAATGTACACAACAAAGAAGTCTCATTTCCCACTGGTCAAAAGGGCCATCCTAAAAATTTGTAAAAACCAGAAATGCAGGACAGGCCATGGAGAACAGGGAGCCTTTATACGCTGATGGGCAGTGTGTGAACTGCCGAGAGCCACTCTGGAGAAGTGTATGGTGGTTCCTAAATCATCTAGAAAACAGAGCTACAGAGCATAGGACACTTCCAATCATGGGAGTATATCTAGGGAAGTCTAAAAATCAACAAGACACAAGCACACCACAGTTTAGGGCTACTCTGTTTACAAGAACCTCAACTTCAGTACACCTTAAATATCCCAGGAAAGAGAACAATGGATAAAGAAGATGTGGTACTTATGTACAATGGAATATCTCTTCACCATGAAATCAATGTAATAAGGCTAGTAGAAGGATAAAGAGTGGATTTAGGTCCGATAATACTACTTGAAATAAGTCAAACAGAAAAAGAAACATATCATAAGATATCACTTATAGAGGGAGGGTAAATATGGCTGCACAAGAAATGAATTACAGAACAGAACAGTGTCTCACATTTAGAAAACACACTTATGTCAGCTTAAGGGGAAAGGAGAGGTGGGGTGATGCATAAAACCAGAGTTTGAAATTAGCACAGATACCGTTCAATAAACCAAATAGATATTAGACAAGATCTACACCTTGCTCAATGAACTGGCCTCAACACACCCTATACACCGCAGAGAAATATATCTGAGTAATAAGAATCTTAAAACCCATGTATTGATATATCTCCATAAGGGAATCAAGTGTGTGCAGAGCGGCACAAACACAGCAGTGAAAATGAGCTAAACCCCATTATAGAAATAAATTTTAAAAACAAAACGCAGAAACAATGAAAGAGAGAAAAATTCTTACAAAATTTGCTCAGGGGCTGTGATGCAACCTGGATTGACCACATATAAACCCACAGCTGGATAAGACATAAGGCTGGACACTTGGGGCTGAGAGGATTGGTGAGCTTTGGTGAGCAACTGCCAAAAGTTTAATGCAATACTTCATGCTACTCATTCCAAGGGTCCCAAAACTCCAGGTTGAAGGGAATCTTCCTACAGCTAAACCATGCTTGGGAAACCCAGCGACTGGTATACCATATGATCGGGAAAGGTTTCTAAAACGCACCTCATTTTTCCTCTCCTGGGGCTCCGGATCGACATTCCGGCCGCTTTACTAACAATATCCCCACATGGAGAGTCAATGCCTTTAAGTTCTGGTATCGCACAGTCTGCAGTTAGTGTGGAGGATGAATGGAAATAGGGGGAACCAGTGAGAAACTAGCTATAGCAGTTTCAATGGGCACATGTCACTCTAATTTCACATCAGTAAGAAGAATAAACCAAAGGCACAGCAAGGTGCCCCAGAAGAAGAATAGGGCCTGAAGGAATCCTGTGGTTATGAGGCAAGATCACAAAAATAAGAGCTGAAAAATGGAGCTAAGGGCCACTGCAATTCAAAAACCTGCAGAGTTATAAAGGCCAACTATTTTCAAAAAATATATTGAGATAAGGCTATGAAGAGGCATTGAAAGCAAGGCACAATTGCAGGAAACCGATTTCAGGAGGTAGACTGGAATTGCATTTAAAGCATAGGAAAAGAGGCAGAACGTCCACAATGATGCACTTGGCCAAAAAGGGCGTATGCGTTTTTTCCTGAATATATTCAGGAAAAAACGCATACGCCCTTTTTGGCCAACCAAGCAAGCTTGCAAAGGAAATCTGCACTACAATGAAGTCTCACTTCCCCCTGGTCAAAAGGGCCATCTGAAAAAAGTGTAAAATCCAGAAAGGCAGGACAGGCAATGGAGAACTGGGAGCCTTGTTATGCTGATGGGCGGGATGTAAATTGCCAACAGCCTCTCTGGAGAAGTGTATGGTGTTTCCTGAAACATCTAAAAAACAAAGCAACAGAGCCTAGGGCACTTCCACTTATGGTCCTATAGATTAGGGAAATTAAAATCAAAAAGACACAGCCACCCCAAAGTTTGGGACAGCTGTGTTTACAAGAAACTCGTTTACAGTACAAGTTCAATATCGCAGAAAGCGAAAAATGGATAAAGAAGTTGTGGTACTTATGTACAATGCAATATCACTCAGCAATGAAATCTATGTCATCAGGCCCATAGCAGCATAATGAGTGGATTCAGGTATGATGATTCTAACTGAAATAAGTCACACAGAAAAAGAAACATCATAAGATATCACTAATACACGGAATGTAAACTTGGCTACACAGGAACTGGATTACAAAACAGAAGAGGGTCTCAAATTTAGAAAACCAACTTATGCTTGCTTAAGGGGAAAGGTGAGTTGGGGTGCTGCATAAAACCAGAGATTGAAATGAGCACAGATAAAGTTCCTTAAGCCCAATATGGAATAGACAAGAGCTACTCCTTGCTCAACGAAAGGGACTCAACACCCCATATTAAACGACTAAGAATGTAACTGACTAGTAAGTATCTTAAAACCTATGGATCGCTATGTCTCCAAAAGAGAATCAAGTGTGTGTACAGGGGCATAAACGCAGCAGTGATAGGATTGGGGAGGTTCGGTGAGCAAATGAAGACCCTTTGAAGTCATATTGCATGGTACCCATTCCACGGGTCTCAACTCTCCAGGTTTAAGGGATTCTTCCTTCAGCGAAAACAGGCATGTGGATCCCAGAGTATGATCAACCATGTGATCGGGAGTCGTGTTAAAATATGTCTCAGTTTTCGTCCCCTGGTACTCGGGTGCAACATTCCAGACGCTTTACTAACACTCTCCCGACTTGGAGAGTCAGTGCCTTTAACCTCCTGTTTGGCCCAGTTTGCAATTTCTGCGGAAGATGAACAGGAATAGGGAGAACCAATGAGAGACTAGCTGGAGGTGTCTGGACGGGCAAATTTAACTCTCATTTCCCACCAGGAAGAGGAATTAACCAAAGGCTCAGCTTGCCGTGCCGGAACAAGATTAGGGCCTGAAGCAATCCTGCGGTGTTGCGGCCAGCTCACAAGAAAGCGAGTTGAAGAAAGGAGCTCAGGGGCACTGTAATTCACAAACCTGCAGAGTTATAAATGACAGCTATCGTCCAAAAATATACTGAAGTAAGGCTGCCAAGAGGACTTGAAAGCAGGGCAGAATTGCAGGAAACCGATTTCAGGAGGTAGACAGGAATTGCATTTAAAGCATAGGAAAAGAGGCAGAACGTCCACAATGATGCACTTGGCCAAAAAGGGCGTATGCGTTTTTTCCTGAATATATTCAGGAAAAAACGCATACGCCCTTTTTGGCCAACCAAGCAAGCTTGCAGAGGAAATCTGCACTACAATGAAGTCTCACTTCTCCCCGGTCAAAAGGGCCATCTGAAAAAAGTGTAAAATCCAGAAAGGCAGGAGAGGCCATGGAGAACAGGGAGCCTTGTTATGCTGATGGGCAGGATGTAAATTGCCAACAGCCACTGGGGAGAAGTGTATGGTGTTTCCTGAAACATCTAAAAAACAAAGCAACAGAGCCTAGGGCACTTCCACTTATGGTCCTATAGCTTAGGGAAATTAAAATCAAAAAGACACAGCCACCCAAAAATTTGGTACGGCTCTGTTTACAGGAACCTCTTCTGCAGCACAAGTTTAATATGCCAGAGAGCAAATAATGGATAAAGAAGTTGCAGTACTTACGTACAACAGAATACCTCTCAGCAATGAAAACTATGTCACCAGGCCCGTACCAGCATAATGAGTGGATTGAGGCACGGTGATTCTAAGTGAAAAAAGTCACACAGAAAAAGAAACATCATAAGGTACCACTAATACATGGAATGCGAACTTGGCTACACATGAACTGAATTACAAAACAGAACAGGGTGTCATGTTTAGAAAACCAACTTATGCTTGCTTAAGGGGGAAGGTTAGTTGGGGTGCTGCATAAAACCTGTGTTTGAAATTAGCACAGATACCGTTCCATAAGCTAAATATGTAATAGACAAGACCTACCCCTTGCTCAAGGAAATGGACTCAACAATGAGATATCACCTCACACCTGGTAGAATGGGCATCATCAGAAAATCTAGAAACAAAAAATGCTGGAAAGGGTGTGGAGAAATGGAACCCTCTTCCACTATTGTTGGGAATATAAATTGATACAGTCACTATGGAGAACAATATGGAGTTTCTTAAGAAACTAACAGTAGAATTACCATATGATACAGCAATCCCAGTTCTGGACATATACCCAGACAAAACCATAAATCAAAAAGAGACATTCACCGCAATGTTCATTGCCTCACTCTTTACAATATCGAGGTAATGGAAGCAACCTAAATGCCCACAGACAGACGAATGCATAAAGCAGTGGTACATATATAAAATGGAATATTACTAAGCCATGAAAAGGAATGAAATTGGGTCATTTGTAGAGACGTCGATGGATCTAGAGAGTGTCATACAGAGTGAAGTAAGTCAGAAAGAGAAAAACAAATCTTGTATATTCATGCATATATGTGGAACCTAGAAAAACTGTACAGGTTAACCATTTTGCAAGGCATAAATAGAGCAACAGATGTAGACAACAAACGTATGGACAACAAGCGGGGAAAGCTGTTGGAGGTTGGTGGTGGGAGGAGTTGAGAGACTGGGATTGGCATGTATACATTTATATGTATAAAATAGATAACCAATAAGAACCTGCTGTATAAAAATATAAAATAAAATTCAAAATTAAAAAGAAATAAAATTTAAAAAAAAAACAGAAAAAACAATTATTCCCTTCACATACATGTATTTATATGAATAAATTATTTCCATGCTTATATCTGTAAATACAAAAAAGAGGAATAAAATCTACCTTGAACCAAAAACGAAAAAGAGAAAAAAAACACAGAACCCACCAGTTCCACAGAGGAAAACCGTATCAGGGCACTTGCTCCAGTTGTAAACAATTCTGAAGTTGGTCAGTGGTGGGGAATCGTCTCCCATTCAGCCAGCAGCCCCCACGCAACAAGCGTCCTCATTGCAAAGCTGGGGCACCGTGCTGAGGCATCTGTGAGTAAACGTGAGCTGAGCCCCAGGCCAGTTGCTGCTGAACTATTCCTACCCGTCCCAGGTAAAACACCTGAATTTATACAAGGACTTGAAAGCCTAGAGGAAGGGCCATAGAGCCACACGAGTGACAGCATGCCGGCCGACTTGGTGCCTGCAGGCCAGCCAGGATGGTCCTGGCCCTGGGTGCTCTTCTGGAAGATTTCCATTTCCCTGCCTGAGATACCCGTCCTGTCCCTGCCCCCACTGCTTTTTTCCTTCCTCACCTCTGCCCAGGGAGAAATTCCAGCAGCAGGTATAGGTGACACATCCTCTTCTTTAGCAGGTGGCAGCCTGGCTGCTGCTGCAGAAAGTCCAGCAGAGCCCCACTCACACTGGGCCACCCACAAAGCCGTGGCCTCTCACTCCCTCCCACCAGCCCAGCCCCGAGACTGCTGACAGGGCAGAGAAAATGGCATCAGGAACGGCTGCAGGGGCTCTTGCTGCCTGGAGTGGTATTTATATTGATCTCAACCCAGGCACACCTGGGGAGGGCTGGCCGGCACGGTAAGGCTGCCCAGGTCAGCCAATCATCACCCCTCAGGGGCTCACAGTTGCAGAAAATGGAACTTGCTGAACCGGCCAGGTCCAAGGAACAGGTGTGGGCTCTGAGAGTGAGGATAGACAAGGGGCTGCAGCTTTGGCTTGTTTTCTAATGATTTTATCTGGCCCATGAGTGGGAGACAACTTCAAGAAAACCCTCTCCTAATGAGAGGAACCCTGGAGTCATGGAGAGGAGGGGTGGGTGGTGGTTGGAGACAGAGGCCTGGTGCCCCGGGTGCAGTGGAAGTCTCTGGAAGACCAGGTGGAGGGAGGCCGCACAGAGTGATGCCCAGGGTCACAGACCTGTCGCAGCTGCTGTTTGTTAGTTCAAGTCCTGCTCTGAGGTGCTCTGTGTCAGCTCTGAGCGACAGGTGAGCTGGGGGTGCTCTGCAATGAGGGCTATGTGCACGGTTCCTGTGTGCCCAGCCCTGCCACGGTACCTGCAAGGGTAGCTCTGTATCCTGGGAGGGGCCTGACCACGAGAGCCCCGTGGGCTGGGGTGGGGGTGGGGTACCTGCCCAGGTGAGCTCCATATTCTGGGATTGGTCTGACCACGAGAGCCCCATGGGCTGCTGGGGACCTGGTAAAGGATGTCAGGACAGTCAGTGAAGCCACCGAGGATATACCTCCAGCTGCTCCTAATTCCTACACCCTGCTGGTCATTCTACCAACCACCAGGACATGGTATTCTGTATTAGTCTTCAATGATGCCTTCTTTTGTATTCCATTAGTCCCAGAGTCACAAGAAATTTTGGCTTGTGAGTGGCAGGACTCAACATACAACTAAAACAATACTTCCGGGCCGTCTTGCCCCAAGGGTGCAAAAATTCCCACACCATCTTTGGGGAAAGCTTAGCTAAAGACCTAAAAGTTCTACCTCTGGGAAAGGAAACCCTCCTTCAGTACGCAGACGACATTCTGATCGCCAGCCCTACTAAGGAGGCCTCTGAACTACCAAGCCAATAAAGGATAGAAGTTGTCCAAGAAAAAGCTCAAATATCACAGACTGCAGTGACCTGCCTGGGCTTCGTTCTCACAGAAGGTCGGAGAAGCCCATCCCAGGAAAGGGAAGAAACCATTTTCAGCCTTACCCCTTTCTAAAACTAGAAGACAGCTTAGGGGTTCCTGGGGAGGCCAGGGTTTGCTGCTTCTGGATCCCTAACTACAGTCTACTAGCTGGGCCTCTATATGAAACACTGAAAGGAAAAGATGATGATCCTTTTGAATAGAATCCAGAAGTGGCCTTTCAAGAATGGAAAGAGCAGTCAATTCAGACCCTTGCCCTGGAACTCCCTAATTTAGCTAAACCCTTTGACCTTTACATTCCCGGTGAAAGGTGAATCGCCATTGGAGAATTAGTGCAAAAACTGGGACCACTTGAAATGGAACAATGCAAGAATGCCATCCAGGTAGGATAAACTACGGGCACCAAGGGGCTTGGCCCACTGCCACATCTGGCCAAGATACTGGCGGTATCTAAAAACCTGGAAATCAGCAGCCCCAAAGGCCACCTCCCTCCTAAGGGAAAAGGACCCCACGTGGTGATCCTAACCACCAACCATGCCCTGAAGTTGCAGGGTTCGCTCTGTGGGCACACCAACCTCGAGTGAGGAGGCCTTCCAACTCCAACATCCAGAGAGATAACCGGGGGCAACAGGGCACCATGACGACTCGTGTGAACATCACTTGACCTGGAGTTTCTCTCATAAAACAACAAGAGTGTGTCCCAAAAGAGTAGACTACTGCTTGCAGGACATACTGCACCCAGAGGGGAGCTAATAATCTTGGCGGGGGAACCGTATATCACACTGTCACCATAGAAAAGCCTACAGACACCGTGATGATGGTGGCCAATGAGACTGGCTGGACTCCTGTTTACTTCAAAAGGCTGTTGACTCAGTGGCCATCATGGTCCTTGATCACCACTGACCCTGGACTGTCTGGGATTTGAGCGGGCAGGGCTCTGACACCTGGTGCTGTTTGTACATTAATTCAGGGACCTAATTGAAGAAAGCGCAGACTACTGGTCAGAGCATCTAGGCTGGCAGAAACGGTCAGCCTAAGGTGGCCGAACAAATGTGGGGCGGGGTGAAACAGGTTCCCACAGCGTCTCTGCACATCTCTTTCCTGGACCCTTAAAGGTCATTAGAATCTATAACACTTCCAATGCTGGTGCTCAGGTGGACGAGCAGGGAGGCAGGGGGCCTGGGGACAATCAACGTCACCTGGAGGCTGCTGGGGAGAAGCTCTGACCCTCGCCCCCGGGTATGAGGGCTCCCAACTCAGCACTCAGCAGTTACAGAAGAAGGGTCTGCACCCTCAGCACTCCAAGAATGAGGAACGGGACAAAAGGCAGAGGAGGGGTTTGTCCCCAGCAAAGCCCATTAAAAATCCCTGGGAGATAAAAATAGAATCTGGGCAATAAAGTCAAGTCTAACCTTTTTTATCCTTTGTGCTTTGTCTAATTTCATGTGCTCCTAGGGTCCCGCATGCAGAGGTTCCACACCCGGCACTTCAGACCAGATTTCCTAGTGCAGAATGGCTGGGACGACACCTCAGCTCCTGGGGCCCAGTGCAGACTCCGCGATATAGAGCCTGAGCTGCAGCCAACCCGGCCCTCGAGAGCTCCGCCCCCTCCCTCCCACTGACTCTGACAGGATCTCTACACAACAGCCCAGCCCACAGCCCACGGGGTAGTGCATGCTCTCACCTCTCCATTCTCTGATCAAAATATAAAGTTTCCTTTGCTTGTGAACCAAACTCAGTCTCGATCTGTTGGCCCCAATGACACTGGGCAGGGGGACACTTGTTGGGGTCCACTCTGGAGGATCAGTAACAGAAATTGAGACTATTGTAACCTCAATGAACAGATGTGTGAGCCAAACTGTAGTTAACATAGAACAGTGTATAAGGCTCGGGTAAAATAAGATGTTTCTAACACTTCCATTTGATATTTCCATCACTTTATTATAAGCAAGTTCAGTGAAAAGGTCTGTCTTATTTGTCAGGTCAATATTAGAGAAACGAAGTGATTTCTTTCCAAGGATGTACATCTAATAATCTTGGTTAAAGCTTCAATCTTGTTTTAAATGCTTTTCCATTGAAAATGATACCTCTCTTTCAGCTCCCCCATTTCTGAGAAGTATAAAATCTTATAATTTATTATTACCAAAGGGGAAAGGTGGGAGGAGGGATAAATTAACAGTTTGGGATTAACACATACACACTGCTATGTATAAAATAGATCATCAACAAGGAACTACTGTATAGCACAGGGAACTACACTCAACATTTTGCAATAACCTATAAGGGGAAATAATCTGGAAAAGAATAGATATTTTTATTGACATCATCTATCAATGACAGTTAAAGTGTAACCTAAGGGAAGCTGGTGGTGAGTGCTTCTGACCCTGAAGACTTCAATCGTCTAAAGTTTGGACTCTGCCTACTTCCCAAGGCCCTTAATGAACATATGTGTAGCCATAGCTTAAAAAATTCCCCAGTTTGGGTTTTGGGCAGACACTGATTTTGAAAAAGCCCTGGTGTTCTCCTTACATGAATGGGACTCTTCCTACTGCTAAAACATGTCTGTCACACACAGAGGATGGTATACCGTCTGATCGGGAAGAGTTTGGAAAAGGCATCTCATCTCCTCATCTCCTGGTGCTCGGGTTCACCCCTCCAGCGTCTTTACTAACAGTCTCCCCACTTGGAGATGTCAGCACTGTCAACATCCTGTTGCGTACAGTTTGGAATTTGTCCAGAGGATGAAGCGGAAGGATGAGGAACAATGAGAGACAAGTCCTAGGTGTTCAGACAGGCACATGTCACTCTAATTTCCAATCAGGAAGACGAATTGACCAAAGGCTAGGGTTGCCCATGGAAACAGTATAGGGCTTGAGGAAATCCCGCTGCTTTGTGGCCAGTTCCCATAAACTCAAGTTGAACAATGGAACTCAGGGGCAGTAAAATTCATGAAACTGCAGAGTTGAAAATATCCATCACTGAAAAATGTCTTGAGGAAAGTCAGAGAAAAGGACTTGTAAGCAAGGGAGAATGGCAGGAAAGGGATCTGAGGAGGTAGAAAGGACTCGCCATTAAGCACAAGAAAAGGAGCTGAACATTGCCAACATTGCAGTTGGCCAAAAAGGGTGTATGCGTTTTTTTCTGTATATATTCAAGAAAAGGGCATACACTTTTTTAGCCAAGCAAACAGGTGGGCACTGGAAGTCAATACTACAAAAGATATCACTTCGCATCAGTCAGAAGAGCCATCCTCATAAAGCGTAAACAACAGAAATGCAGGACAGGGCAAGGAGAAGAGGGAGCCCTGTGAGACTTATAGTGGAAATGTATATTGCCAACGGCCATTCTGGAGAAGTGTATTGTGTTTACTAAAGCATCTAAAAAATGAGCTACAGAGCATAGGGCAATTGCACTCATGGGCGTATATCTTGGGAAAAACAAAAATTGAGAGGACACAGGCACCCCAAAGTTTACTCCCTCTCTGTTTAAAAGATCCTCGACTAGGATATAACTTAAATGTCTCTGGAGGGAAAAAATGGATAGAGATGTGGTACTTAGGTAGAGTGGAATATTATTCAGCCTGGAAATCAATGAACTATGGCCAGTTGTAACAACTCCGGAGGAGTTACGTATGATCTTTCTAAGTGACATAATTCAAAAAGAAAAGACACATATCATAAGATATCACTTAAAGGTGGAATCCAAAATGGCTACACATGAAATAAATTACAAAACAAAAACATAGTCAAATATGTAGAAAACACGCATAAGGCTGCTAAACGGGAAAGGTGGGGAGGGGTGAGGCATCATCCAGGAGGTTGAAATTAGCAAAGATACCATTCCAAATACCAAACTGATAATCAACAAGGCCCACACGGTAGCTAAAAGAACTGCACTCAGCACACTCAAGTCACCGGAAAAGAATATATACGACTGGTAAGAATCTGAAAAAGAATTTACTGATGTCTCTTGTACGTGAATCAAGTGGATGTACAGCAGCAAGAAACAGAGCTTTGAAAATCAGCTGTAACCAATATAGTAATAAATTGAAAAAAATAAATGACAGAGAGACAGAGAAAACCTCTTACAACTTTTCCTCAGGGACGGTGATGCAACATGGATTGAACACATCTAGACCCACAGCAGGATGAGACATAAGGCTGGAAACTGTTTGCACTAAGAGAAATGTGAGGTTGGGTGAGGAAATGCACACCCTTTAAAGTAATACTACCTGGTACCCATTCAATGGGTCCCAAATCTGCAGGTTCAAGGGATCTTCCTACAGCTAAAACATGCATGGAAAACCCAGAGGACTGTACACCATGTGATCGGGAGATGTGTCTAAAATGCAGCTCATTTATCCTCTCCTGGTGCTCCTGTTCACCATTCTGGCCACGTTACTTAGAATCTCTCCACTTGGAGAATCAGCACATTTAAACTTCTGTTTCACACATTTTGCAAATTGTGAGGAGGATGAACGGGAAGAGGGGGAACCAATGAGAGAATAGTTGTAGGGGTTTGGATGGGCACATATCACTCTAATTTCCCATTAAGAATAAGAATTGAAAAAAGGCTCAGCCCACCTCGCCGGAGCCAAAATAGGTCCTGAAGCAATTCTGTGGGTTTGAGCCCAGCTCACAAAAGAGCAACTTAAGAAATGGAGCTCAGGGTCACTGCAATTCACAAACCTGCAGAGTTATAAATGAAAACTAACGTCCAAAAATATGTTGAGGTAAGGCAAAGAAGAGGATCTGAATGCAAGACAGAATTGCAAGAAACAGATTTCAAGAGATAGATTGGACTCGTCTTTAAAGCACATGAAAAGCGGCAGAATTTCGACAATGATGCAGTTGGCCCAAAAGGGCGTATGCGTTTTTTCCTGATTATAACCAGGAAAAAACACATACGCACTTTATGGGCAACGAAGCAAGCAAGCAATGCAAATGTACACAACAAAGAAGTCTCATTTCCCACTGGTCAAAAGGGCCATCCTAAAAATTTGTAAAAACCAGAAATGCAGGACAGGCCATGGAGAACAGGGAGCCTTTATACGCTGATGGGCAGTGTGTGAACTGCCGAGAGCCACTCTGGAGAAGTGTATGGTGGTTCCTAAATCATCTAGAAAACAGAGCTACAGAGCATAGGACACTTCCAATCATGGGAGTATATCTAGGGAAGTCTAAAAATCAACAAGACACAAGCACACCACAGTTTAGGGCTACTCTGTTTACAAGAACCTCAACTTCAGTACACCTTAAATATCCCAGGAAAGAGAACAATGGATAAAGAAGATGTGGTACTTATGTACAATGGAATATCTCTTCACCATGAAATCAATGTAATAAGGCTAGTAGAAGGATAAAGAGTGGATTTAGGTCCGATAATACTACTTGAAATAAGTCAAACAGAAAAAGAAACATATCATAAGATATCACTTATAGAGGGAGGGTAAATATGGCTGCACAAGAAATGAATTACAGAACAGAACAGTGTCTCACATTTAGAAAACACACTTATGTCAGCTTAAGGGGAAAGGAGAGGTGGGGTGATGCATAAAACCAGAGTTTGAAATTAGCACAGATACCGTTCAATAAACCAAATAGATATTAGACAAGATCTACACCTTGCTCAATGAACTGGCCTCAACACACCCTATACACCGCAGAGAAATATATCTGAGTAATAAGAATCTTAAAACCCATGTATTGATATATCTCCATAAGGGAATCAAGTGTGTGCAGAGCGGCACAAACACAGCAGTGAAAATGAGCTAAACCCCATTATAGAAATAAATTTTAAAAACAAAACGCAGAAACAATGAAAGAGAGAAAAATTCTTACAAAATTTGCTCAGGGGCTGTGATGCAACCTGGATTGACCACATATAAACCCACAGCTGGATAAGACATAAGGCTGGACACTTGGGGCTGAGAGGATTGGTGAGCTTTGGTGAGCAACTGCCAAAAGTTTAATGCAATACTTCATGCTACTCATTCCAAGGGTCCCAAAACTCCAGGTTGAAGGGAATCTTCCTACAGCTAAACCATGCTTGGGAAACCCAGCGACTGGTATACCATATGATCGGGAAAGGTTTCTAAAACGCACCTCATTTTTCCTCTCCTGGGGCTCCGGATCGACATTCCGGCCGCTTTACTAAAAATATCCCCACATGGAGAGTCAATGCCTTTAAGTTCTGGTATCGCACAGTCTGCAGTTAGTGTGGAGGATGAATGGAAATAGGGGGAACCAGTGAGAAACTAGCTATAGCAGTTTCAATGGGCACATGTCACTCTAATTTCACATCAGTAAGAAGAATAAACCAAAGGCACAGCAAGGTGCCCCAGAAGAAGAATAGGGCCTGAAGGAATCCTGTGGTTATGAGGCAAGATCACAAAAATAAGAGCTGAAAAATGGAGCTAAGGGCCACTGCAATTCAAAAACCTGCAGAGTTATAAAGGCCAACTATTTTCAAAAAATATATTGAGATAAGGCTATGAAGAGGCATTGAAAGCAAGGCACAATTGCAGGAAACCGATTTCAGGAGGTAGACTGGAATTGCATTTAAAGCATAGGAAAAGAGGCAGAACGTCCACAATGATGCACTTGGCCAAAAAGGGCGTATGCGTTTTTTCCTGAATATATTCAGGAAAAAACGCATACGCCCTTTTTGGCCAACCAAGCAAGCTTGCAAAGGAAATCTGCACTACAATGAAGTCTCACTTCCCCCTGGTCAAAAGGGCCATCTGAAAAAAGTGTAAAATCCAGAAAGGCAGGACAGGCAATGGAGAACTGGGAGCCTTGTTATGCTGATGGGCGGGATGTAAATTGCCAACAGCCTCTCTGGAGAAGTGTATGGTGTTTCCTGAAACATCTAAAAAACAAAGCAACAGAGCCTAGGGCACTTCCACTTATGGTCCTATAGATTAGGGAAATTAAAATCAAAAAGACACAGCCACCCCAAAGTTTGGGACAGCTGTGTTTACAAGAAACTCGTTTACAGTACAAGTTCAATATCGCAGAAAGCGAAAAATGGATAAAGAAGTTGTGGTACTTATGTACAATGCAATATCACTCAGCAATGAAATCTATGTCATCAGGCCCATAGCAGCATAATGAGTGGATTCAGGTATGATGATTCTAACTGAAATAAGTCACACAGAAAAAGAAACATCATAAGATATCACTAATACACGGAATGTAAACTTGGCTACACAGGAACTGGATTACAAAACAGAAGAGGGTCTCAAATTTAGAAAACCAACTTATGCTTGCTTAAGGGGAAAGGTGAGTTGGGGTGCTGCATAAAACCAGAGATTGAAATGAGCACAGATAAAGTTCCTTAAGCCCAATATGGAATAGACAAGAGCTACTCCTTGCTCAACGAAAGGGACTCAACACCCCATATTAAACGCCTAAGAATGTACCTGACTAATAAGTATCTTAAAACCTATGGATCGCTCTGTCTCCGAAAGAGAAGCAAGCGTGTGTACAGGGGCATAAACGCAGCAGTGATAGGATTGGAGAGGTTCGGTGAGCCAATGAAGACCCTTTGAAGTCATATTGCATGGGACCCATTCCACAGGTCTCAACTCTCCAGGTTTAAGGGATTCTTCCTTCAGCTAAAACATGCATGTGGAACCCAGAGTATGATCAACCATGTGATTGGGAGACGTGTTCCAATATGTCTCACTTCTCGTCCCCTGGTACTCGGGTGCAACATTCCAGACGCTTTACTAACACTCTCCCGACTTGGAGAGTCAGTGCATTTAACCTCCTGTTTGGCCCAGTTTGCAATTTCTGCGGAAAATGAACAGGAATAGGGAGAACCAATGACAGACTAGCTGGAGGTGTCTGGACGGGCAAATTTAACTCTCATTTCCCACCAGGAAGAGGAATTAACCAAAGGCTCACCATGCCATGCCGGAACCAGATTAGGGCCTGAAGCAATCCAGCGGTCTTGCCGCCAGCTCACAAGAAAGCGAGTTGAAGAAAGGAGCTCAGGGGCACTGTAATTCACAAACCTGCAGAGTTATAAATGACAGCTATCGTCCAAAAATATACTGAAGTAAGGCTGCCAAGAGGACTTGAAAGCGGGGCAGAATTGCAGGAAACCGATTTCAGGAGGTCGACTGGAATTGCATTTAAAGCATAGGAAAAGAGGCAGAACGTCGACAATGATGCACTTGGCCAAAAAGGGCGTATGCGTTTTTTCCTGAATATATTCAGGAAAAAACGCATACGCACTTTTTGGCCAACCAAGCAAGCTTGCAAAGGAAATCTGCACTACAATGAAGTCTCACTTTCCCCCGGTGAAAAGGGCCATCTGAAAAAAGTGTAAAATCCAGAAAGGCAGGACAGGCCATGGAGAACTGGGAGCCTTGTTATGCTGATGGGCGGGATGTATATTGCCAACAGCCACTTGGGAGAATTGTATGGTGTTTCTTGAAACATCTAAAAAACAAAGCAACAGAGCCTAGGGCACTTCCACTTATGGCCCTATAGATTAGGGAAATTAAAATCAAAAAGACACAGCCACCCCTAAGTTTGGGACGGCTCTGTTTACAAGAAACTCGTTTATGGGACTAGTTCAATATCGCAGAAAGTGAAAAATGGATAAAGAAGTTGTGGTACTTACGTACAATGCAATATCACTCAGCAATGAAATCTACGTCATCAGGCGCGTAGCAGCATAATGAGTGGATTCAGGTATGATGATTCTAACTGAAATAAGTCACACAGGAAAAGAAACATCATAAGATATCACTAATACACGGAATGTAAACTTGGCTACACAGGAACTGGATTACAAAACAGAACAGGGTCTCAAATTTAGAAAACCAACTTATGCTTGCTTAAGGGGAAAGGTGAGTTGGGGTGCTGCATAAAACCAGAGATTGAAATGAGCACAGATAAAGTTCCTTAAGCCAAATATGAAATAGACAAGAGCTACTCCTTGCTCAACGAAATGGACTCAACACCCCATATTAAACGACTAAGAATGTAACTGACTAGTAAGTATCTTAAAACCTATGGATCGCTATGTCTCCAAAAGAGAATCAAGTGTGTGTACAGGGGCATAAACGCAGCAGTGATAGGATTGGGGAGGTTCGGTGAGCAAATGAAGACCCTTTGAAGTCATATTGCATGGTACCCATTCCACGGGTCTCAACTCTCCAGGTTTAAGGGATTCTTCCTTCAGCGAAAACAGGCATGTGGATCCCAGAGTATGATCAACCATGTGATCGGGAGTCGTGTTAAAATATGTCTCAGTTTTCGTCCCCTGGTACTCGGGTGCAACATTCCAGACGCTTTACTAACACTCTCCCGACTTGGAGAGTCAGTGCCTTTAACCTCCTGTTTGGCCCAGTTTGCAATTTCTGCGGAAGATGAACAGGAATAGGGAGAACCAATGAGAGACTAGCTGGAGGTGTCTGGACGGGCAAATTTAACTCTCATTTCCCACCAGGAAGAGGAATTAACCAAAGGCTCAGCTTGCCGTGCCGGAACAAGATTAGGGCCTGAAGCAATCCTGCGGTGTTGCGGCCAGCTCACAAGAAAGCGAGTTGAAGAAAGGAGCTCAGGGGCACTGTAATTCACAAACCTGCAGAGTTATAAATGACAGCTATCGTCCAAAAATATACTGAAGTAAGGCTGCCAAGAGGACTTGAAAGCAGGGCAGAATTGCAGGAAACCGATTTCAGGAGGTAGACAGGAATTGCATTTAAAGCATAGGAAAAGAGGCAGAACGTCCACAATGATGCACTTGGCCAAAAAGGGCGTATGCGTTTTTTCCTGAATATATTCAGGAAAAAACGCATACGCCCTTTTTGGCCAACCAAGCAAGCTTGCAGAGGAAATCTGCACTACAATGAAGTCTCACTTCTCCCCGGTCAAAAGGGCCATCTGAAAAAAGTGTAAAATCCAGAAAGGCAGGAGAGGCCATGGAGAACAGGGAGCCTTGTTATGCTGATGGGCAGGATGTAAATTGCCAACAGCCACTGGGGAGAAGTGTATGGTGTTTCCTGAAACATCTAAAAAACAAAGCAACAGAGCCTAGGGCACTTCCACTTATGGTCCTATAGCTTAGGGAAATTAAAATCAAAAAGACACAGCCACCCAAAAATTTGGTACGGCTCTGTTTACAGGAACCTCTTCTGCAGCACAAGTTTAATATGCCAGAGAGCAAATAATGGATAAAGAAGTTGCAGTACTTACGTACAACAGAATACCTCTCAGCAATGAAAACTATGTCACCAGGCCCGTACCAGCATAATGAGTGGATTGAGGCACGGTGATTCTAAGTGAAAAAAGTCACACAGAAAAAGAAACATCATAAGGTACCACTAATACATGGAATGCGAACTTGGCTACACATGAACTGAATTACAAAACAGAACAGGGTGTCATGTTTAGAAAACCAACTTATGCTTGCTTAAGGGGGAAGGTTAGTTGGGGTGCTGCATAAAACCTGTGTTTGAAATTAGCACAGATACCGTTCCATAAGCTAAATATGTAATAGACAAGACCTACCCCTTGCTCAAGGAAATGGACTCAACAATGAGATATCACCTCACACCTGGTAGAATGGGCATCATCAGAAAATCTAGAAACAAAAAATGCTGGAAAGGGTGTGGAGAAATGGAACCCTCTTCCACTATTGTTGGGAATATAAATTGATACAGTCACTATGGAGAACAATATGGAGTTTCTTAAGAAACTAACAGTAGAATTACCATATGATACAGCAATCCCAGTTCTGGACATATACCCAGACAAAACCATAAATCAAAAAGAGACATTCACCGCAATGTTCATTGCCTCACTCTTTACAATATCGAGGTAATGGAAGCAACCTAAATGTCCACAGACAGACGAATGCATAAAGCAGTGGTACATATATAAAATGGAATATTACTAAGCCATGAAAAGGAATGAAATTGGGTCATTTGTAGAGACGTCGATGGATCTAGAGAGTGTCATACAGAGTGAAGTAAGTCAGAAAGAGAAAAACAAATCTTGTATATTCATGCATATATGTGGAACCTAGAAAAACTGTACAGGTTAACCATTTTGCAAGGCATAAATAGAGCAACAGATGTAGACAACAAACGTATGGACAACAAGCGGGGAAAGCTGTTGGAGGTTGGTGGTGGGAGGAGTTGAGAGACTGGGATTGGCATGTATACATTTATATGTATAAAATAGATAACCAATAAGAACCTGCTGTATAAAAATATAAAATAAAATTCAAAATTAAAAAGAAATAAAATTTAAAAAAAAAACAGAAAAAACAATTATTCCCTTCACATACATGTATTTATATGAATAAATTATTTCCATGCTTATATCTGTAAATACAAAAAAGAGGAATAAAATCTACCTTGAACCAAAAACGAAAAAGAGAAAAAAAACACAGAACCCACCAGTTCCACAGAGGAAAACCGTATCAGGGCACTTGCTCCAGTTGTAAACAATTCTGAAGTTGGTCAGTGGTGGGGAATCGTCTCCCATTCAGCCAGCAGCCCCCACGCAACAAGCGTCCTCATTGCAAAGCTGGGGCACCGTGCTGAGGCATCTGTGAGTAAACGTGAGCTGAGCCCCAGGCCAGTTGCTGCTGAACTATTCCTACCCGTCCCAGGTAAAACACCTGAATTTATACAAGGACTTGAAAGCCTAGAGGAAGGGCCATAGAGCCACACGAGTGACAGCATGCCGGCCGACTTGGTGCCTGCAGGCCAGCCAGGATGGTCCTGGCCCTGGGTGCTCTTCTGGAAGATTTCCATTTCCCTGCCTGAGATACCCGTCCTGTCCCTGCCCCCACTGCTTTTTTCCTTCCTCACCTCTGCCCAGGGAGAAATTCCAGCAGCAGGTATAGGTGACACATCCTCTTCTTTAGCAGGTGGCAGCCTGGCTGCTGCTGCAGAAAGTCCAGCAGAGCCCCACTCACACTGGGCCACCCACAAAGCCGTGGCCTCTCACTCCCTCCCACCAGCCCAGCCCCGAGACTGCTGACAGGGCAGAGAAAATAGCATCAGGAACGGCTGCAGGGGCTCTTGCTGCCTGGAGTGGTATTTATATTGATCTCAACCCAGGCACACCTGGGGAGGGCTGGCCGGCACGGTAAGGCTGCCCAGGTCAGCCAATCATCACCCCTCAGGGGCTCACAGTTGCAGAAAATGGAACTTGCTGAACCGGCCAGGTCCAAGGAACAGGTGTGGGCTCTGAGAGTGAGGATAGACAAGGGGCTGCAGCTTTGGCTTGTTTTCTAATGATTTTATCTGGCCCATGAGTGGGAGACAACTTCAAGAAAACCCTCTCCTAATGAGAGGAACCCTGGAGTCATGGAGAGGAGGGGTGGGTGGTGGTTGGAGACAGAGGCCTGGTGCCCCGGGTGCAGTGGAAGTCTCTGGAAGACCAGGTGGAGGGAGGCCGCACAGAGTGATGCCCAGGGTCACAGACCTGTCGCAGCTGCTGTTTGTTAGTTCAAGTCCTGCTCTGAGGTGCTCTGTGTCAGCTCTGAGCGACAGGTGAGCTGGGGGTGCTCTGCAATGAGGGCTATGTGCACGGTTCCTGTGTGCCCAGCCCTGCCACGGTACCTGCAAGGGTAGCTCTGTATCCTGGGAGGGGCCTGACCACGAGAGCCCCGTGGGCTGGGGTGGGGGTGGGGTACCTGCCCAGGTGAGCTCCATATTCTGGGATTGGTCTGACCACGAGAGCCCCATGGGCTGCTGGGGACCTGGTAAAGGATGTCAGGACAGTCAGTGAAGCCACCGAGGATATACCTCCAGCTGCTCCTAATTCCTACACCCTGCTGGTCATTCTACCAACCACCAGGACATGGTATTCTGTATTAGTCTTCAATGATGCCTTCTTTTGTATTCCATTAGTCCCAGAGTCACAAGAAATTTTGGCTTGTGAGTGGCAGGACTCAACATACAACTAAAACAATACTTCCGGGCCGTCTTGCCCCAAGGGTGCAAAAATTCCCACACCATCTTTGGGGAAAGCTTAGCTAAAGACCTAAAAGTTCTACCTCTGGGAAAGGAAACCCTCCTTCAGTACGCAGACGACATTCTGATCGCCAGCCCTACTAAGGAGGCCTCTGAACTACCAAGCCAATAAAGGATAGAAGTTGTCCAAGAAAAAGCTCAAATATCACAGACTGCAGTGACCTGCCTGGGCTTCGTTCTCACAGAAGGTCGGAGAAGCCCATCCCAGGAAAGGGAAGAAACCATTTTCAGCCTTACCCCTTTCTAAAACTAGAAGACAGCTTAGGGGTTCCTGGGGAGGCCAGGGTTTGCTGCTTCTGGATCCCTAACTACAGTCTACTAGCTGGGCCTCTATATGAAACACTGAAAGGAAAAGATGATGATCCTTTTGAATAGAATCCAGAAGTGGCCTTTCAAGAATGGAAAGAGCAGTCAATTCAGACCCTTGCCCTGGAACTCCCTAATTTAGCTAAACCCTTTGACCTTTACATTCCCGGTGAAAGGTGAATCGCCATTGGAGAATTAGTGCAAAAACTGGGACCACTTGAAATGGAACAATGCAAGAATGCCATCCAGGTAGGATAAACTACGGGCACCAAGGGGCTTGGCCCACTGCCACATCTGGCCAAGATACTGGCGGTATCTAAAAACCTGGAAATCAGCAGCCCCAAAGGCCACCTCCCTCCTAAGGGAAAAGGACCCCACGTGGTGATCCTAACCACCAACCATGCCCTGAAGTTGCAGGGTTCGCTCTGTGGGCACACCAACCTCGAGTGAGGAGGCCTTCCAACTCCAACATCCAGAGAGATAACCGGGGGCAACAGGGCACCATGACGACTCGTGTGAACATCACTTGACCTGGAGTTTCTCTCATAAAACAACAAGAGTGTGTCCCAAAAGAGTAGACTACTGCTTGCAGGACATACTGCACCCAGAGGGGAGCTAATAATCTTGGCGGGGGAACCGTATATCACACTGTCACCATAGAAAAGCCTACAGACACCGTGATGATGGTGGCCAATGAGACTGGCTGGACTCCTGTTTACTTCAAAAGGCTGTTGACTCAGTGGCCATCATGGTCCTTGATCACCACTGACCCTGGACTGTCTGGGATTTGAGCGGGCAGGGCTCTGACACCTGGTGCTGTTTGTACATTAATTCAGGGACCTAATTGAAGAAAGCGCAGACTACTGGTCAGAGCATCTAGGCTGGCAGAAACGGTCAGCCTAAGGTGGCCGAACAAATGTGGGGCGGGGTGAAACCGGCCCCCACAGCGTCTCTGCACATCTCTTTCCTGGACCCTTAAAGGTCATTAGAATCTATAACACTTCCAATGCTGGTGCTCAGGTGGACGAGCAGGGAGGCAGGGGGCCTGGGGACAATCAACGTCACCTGGAGGCTGCTGGGGAGAAGCTCTGACCCTCGCCCCCGGGTATGAGGGCTCCCAACTCAGCACTCAGCAGTTACAGAAGAAGGGTCTGCACCCTCAGCACTCCAAGAATGAGGAACGGGACAAAAGGCAGAGGAGGGGTTTGTCCCCAGCAAAGCCCATTAAAAATCCCTGGGAGATAAAAATAGAATCTGGGCAATAAAGTCAAGTCTAACCTTTTTTATCCTTTGTGCTTTGTCTAATTTCATGTGCTCCTAGGGTCCCGCATGCAGAGGTTCCACACCCGGCACTTCAGACCAGATTTCCTAGTGCAGAATGGCTGGGACGACACCTCAGCTCCTGGGGCCCAGTGCAGACTCCGCGATATAGAGCCTGAGCTGCAGCCAACCCGGCCCTCGAGAGCTCCGCCCCCTCCCTCCCACTGACTCTGACAGGATCTCTACACAACAGCCCAGCCCACAGCCCACGGGGTAGTGCATGCTCTCACCTCTCCATTCTCTGATCAAAATATAAAGTTTCCTTTGCTTGTGAACCAAACTCAGTCTCGATCTGTTGGCCCCAATGACACTGGGCAGGGGGACACTTGTTGGGGTCCACTCTGGAGGATCAGTAACAGAAATTGAGACTATTGTAACCTCAATGAACAGATGTGTGAGCCAAACTGTAGTTAACATAGAACAGTGTATAAGGCTCGGGTAAAATAAGATGTTTCTAACACTTCCATTTGATATTTCCATCACTTTATTATAAGCAAGTTCAGTGAAAAGGTCTGTCTTATTTGTCAGGTCAATATTAGAGAAACGAAGTGATTTCTTTCCAAGGATGTACATCTAATAATCTTGGTTAAAGCTTCAATCTTGTTTTAAATGCTTTTCCATTGAAAATGATACCTCTCTTTCAGCTCCCCCATTTCTGAGAAGTATAAAATCTTATAATTTATTATTACCAAAGGGGAAAGGTGGGAGGAGGGATAAATTAACAGTTTGGGATTAACACATACACACTGCTATGTATAAAATAGATCATCAACAAGGAACTACTGTATAGCACAGGGAACTACACTCAACATTTTGCAATAACCTATAAGGGGAAATAATCTGGAAAAGAATAGATATTTTTATTGACATCATCTATCAATGACAGTTAAAATGTAACCTAAGGGAAGCTGGTGGTGAGTGCTTCTGACCCTGAAGACTTCAATCGTCTAAAGTTTGGACTCTGCCTACTTCCCAAGGCCCTTAATGAACATATGTGTAGCCATAGCTTAAAAAATTCCCCAGTTTGGGTTTTGGGCAGACACTGATTTTGAAAAAGCCCTGGTGTTCTCCTTACATGAATGGGACTCTTCCTACTGCTAAAACATGTCTGTCACACACAGAGGATGGTATACCGTCTGATCGGGAAGAGTTTGGAAAAGGCATCTCATCTCCTCATCTCCTGGTGCTCGGGTTCACCCCTCCAGCGTCTTTACTAACAGTCTCCCCACTTGGAGATGTCAGCACTGTCAACATCCTGTTGCGTACAGTTTGGAATTTGTCCAGAGGATGAAGCGGAAGGATGAGGAACAATGAGAGACAAGTCCTAGGTGTTCAGACAGGCACATGTCACTCTAATTTCCAATCAGGAAGACGAATTGACCAAAGGCTAGGGTTGCCCATGGAAACAGTATAGGGCTTGAGGAAATCCCGCTGCTTTGTGGCCAGTTCCCATAAACGCAAGTTGAACAATGGAACTCAGGGGCAGTAAAATTCATGAAACTGCAGAGTTGAAAATATCCATCACTGAAAAATGTCTTGAGGAAAGTCAGAGAAAAGGACTTGTAAGCAAGGGAGAATGGCAGGAAAGGGATCTGAGGAGGTAGAAAGGACTCGCCATTAAGCACGAGAAAAGGAGCTGAACATTGCCAACATTGCAGTTGGCCAAAAAGGGTGTATGCGTTTTTTTCTGTATATATTCAAGAAAAGGGCATACACTTTTTTAGCCAAGCAAACAGGTGGGCACTGGAAGTCAATACTACAAAAGATATCACTTCGCATCAGTCAGAAGAGCCATCCTCATAAAGCGTAAACAACAGAAATGCAGGACAGGGCAAGGAGAAGAGGGAGCCCTGTGAGACTTATAGTGGAAATGTATATTGCCAACGGCCATTCTGGAGAAGTGTATTGTGTTTACTAAAGCATCTAAAAAATGAGCTACAGAGCATAGGGCAATTGCACTCATGGTTGTATATCTTGGGAAAAACAAAAATTGAGAGGACACAGGCACCCCAAAGTTTACTCCCTCTCTGTTTAAAAGATCCTCGACTAGGATATAACTTAAATGTCTCTGGAGGGAAAAAATGGATAGAGATGTGGTACTTAGGTAGAGTGGAATATTATTCAGCCTGGAAATCAATGAACTATGGCCCGTTGTAACAACTCCGGAGGAGTTACGTATGATCTTTCTAAGTGACATAATTCAAAAAGAAAAGACACATATCATAAGATATCACTTAAAGGTGGAATCCAAAATGGCTACACATGAAATAAATTACAAAACAAAAACATAGTCAAATATGTAGAAAACACGCATAAGGCTGCTAAACGGGAAAGGTGGGGAGGGGTGAGGCATCATCCAGGAGGTTGAAATTAGCAAAGATACCATTCCAAATACCAAACTGATAATCAACAAGGCCCACACGGTAGCTAAAAGAACTGCACTCAGCACACTCAAGTCACCGGAAAAGAATATATACGACTGGTAAGAATCTGAAAAAGAATTTACTGATGTCTCTTGTACGTGAATCAAGTGGATGTACAGCAGCAAGAAACAGAGCTTTGAAAATCAGCTGTAACCAATATAGTAATAAATTGAAAAAAATAAATGACAGAGAGACAGAGAAAACCTCTTACAACTTTTCCTCAGGGACGGTGATGCAACATGGATTGAACACATCTAGACCCACAGCAGGATGAGACATAAGGCTGGAAACTGTTTGCACTAAGAGAAATGTGAGGTTGGGTGAGGAAATGCACACCCTTTAAAGTAATACTACCTGGTACCCATTCAATGGGTCCCAAATCTGCAGGTTCAAGGGATCTTCCTACAGCTAAAACATGCATGGAAAACCCAGAGGACTGTACACCATGTGATCGGGAGATGTGTCTAAAATGCAGCTCATTTATCCTCTCCTGGTGCTCCTGTTCACCATTCTGGCCACGTTACTTAGAATCTCTCCACTTGGAGAATCAGCACATTTAAACTTCTGTTTCACACATTTTGCAAATTGTGAGGAGGATGAACGGGAAGAGGGGGAACCAATGAGAGAATAGTTGTAGGGGTTTGGATGGGCACATATCACTCTAATTTCCCATTAAGAATAAGAATTGAAAAAAGGCTCAGCCCACCTCGCCGGAGCCAAAATAGGTCCTGAAGCAATTCTGTGGGTTTGAGCCCAGCTCACAAAAGAGCAACTTAAGAAATGGAGCTCAGGGTCACTGCAATTCACAAACCTGCAGAGTTATAAATGAAAACTAACGTCCAAAAATATGTTGAGGTAAGGCAAAGAAGAGGATCTGAATGCAAGACAGAATTGCAAGAAACAGATTTCAAGAGATAGATTGGACTCGTCTTTAAAGCACATGAAAAGCGGCAGAATTTCGACAATGATGCAGTTGGCCCAAAAGGGCGTATGCGTTTTTTCCTGATTATAACCAGGAAAAAACACATACGCACTTTATGGGCAACGAAGCAAGCAAGCAATGCAAATGTGCACAACAAAGAAGTCTCATTTCCCACTGGTCAAAAGGGCCATCCTAAAAATTTGTAAAAACCAGAAATGCAGGACAGGCCATGGAGAACAGGGAGCCTTTATACGCTGATGGGCAGTGTGTGAACTGCCGAGAGCCACTCTGGAGAAGTGTATGGTGGTTCCTAAATCATCTAGAAAACAGAGCTACAGAGCATAGGACACTTCCAATCATGGGAGTATATCTAGGGAAGTCTAAAAATCAACAAGACACAAGCACACCACAGTTTAGGGCTACTCTGTTTACAAGAACCTCAACTTCAGTACACCTTAAATATCCCAGGAAAGAGAACAATGGATAAAGAAGATGTGGTACTTATGTACAATGGAATATCTCTTCACCATGAAATCAATGTAATAAGGCTAGTAGAAGGATAAAGAGTGGATTTAGGTCCGATAATACTACTTGAAATAAGTCAAACAGAAAAAGAAACATATCATAAGATATCACTTATAGAGGGAGGGTAAATATGGCTGCACAAGAAATGAATTACAGAACAGAACAGTGTCTCACATTTAGAAAACACACTTATGTCAGCTTAAGGGGAAAGGAGAGGTGGGGTGATGCATAAAACCAGAGTTTGAAATTAGCACAGATACCGTTCAATAAACCAAATAGATATTAGACAAGATCTACACCTTGCTCAATGAACTGGCCTCAACACACCCTATACACCGCAGAGAAATATATCTGAGTAATAAGAATCTTAAAACCCATGTATTGATATATCTCCATAAGGGAATCAAGTGTGTGCAGAGCGGCACAAACACAGCAGTGAAAATGAGCTAAACCCCATTATAGAAATAAATTTTAAAAACAAAACGCAGAAACAATGAAAGAGAGAAAAATTCTTACAAAATTTGCTCAGGGGCTGTGATGCAACCTGGATTGACCACATATAAACCCACAGCTGGATAAGACATAAGGCTGGACACTTGGGGCTGAGAGGATTGGTGAGCTTTGGTGAGCAACTGCCAAAAGTTTAATGCAATACTTCATGCTACTCATTCCAAGGGTCCCAAAACTCCAGGTTGAAGGGAATCTTCCTACAGCTAAACCATGCTTGGGAAACCCAGCGACTGGTATACCATATGATCGGGAAAGGTTTCTAAAACGCACCTCATTTTTCCTCTCCTGGGGCTCCGGATCGACATTCCGGCCGCTTTACTAACAATATCCCCACATGGAGAGTCAATGCCTTTAAGTTCTGGTATCGCACAGTCTGCAGTTAGTGCGGAGGATGAATGGAAATAGGGGGAACCAGTGAGAAACTAGCTATAGCAGTTTCAATGGGCACATGTCACTCTAATTTCACATCAGTAAGAAGAATAAACCAAAGGCACAGCAAGGTGCCCCAGAAGAAGAATAGGGCCTGAAGGAATCCTGTGGTTATGAGGCAAGATCACAAAAATAAGAGCTGAAAAATGGAGCTAAGGGCCACTGCAATTCAAAAACCTGCAGAGTTATAAAGGCCAACTATTTTCAAAAAATATATTGAGATAAGGCTATGAAGAGGCATTGAAAGCAAGGCACAATTGCAGGAAACCGATTTCAGGAGGTAGACTGGAATTGCATTTAAAGCATAGGAAAAGAGGCAGAACGTCCACAATGATGCACTTGGCCAAAAAGGGCGTATGCGTTTTTTCCTGAATATATTCAGGAAAAAACGCATACGCCCTTTTTGGCCAACCAAGCAAGCTTGCAAAGGAAATCTGCACTACAATGAAGTCTCACTTCCCACCGGTCAAAAGGGCCATCTGAAAAAAGTGTAAAATCCAGAAAGGCAGGACAGGCCATGGAGAACTGGGAGCCTTGTTATGCTGATGGGCGGGATGTAAATTGCCAACAGCCTCTCTGGAGAAGTGTATGGTGTTTCCTGAAACATCTAAAAAACAAAGCAACAGAGCCTAGGGCACTTCCACTTATGGTCCTATAGATTAGGGAAATTAAAATCAAAAAGACACAGCCACCCCAAAGTTTGGGACAGCTGTGTTTACAAGAACCTCCTTTACAGTACAAGTTCAATATCGCAGAAAGCGAAAAATGGATAAAGAAGTTGTGGTACTTACGTACAATGCAATATCACTCAGCAATGAAATCTATGTCATCAGGCCCATAGCAGCATAATGAGTGGATTCAGGTATGATGATTCTAACTGAAATAAGTCACACAGAAAAAGAAACATCATAAGATATCACTAATACACGGAATGTAAACTTGGCTACACAGGAACTGGATTACAAAACAGAAGAGGGTCTCAAATTTAGAAAACCAACTTATGCTTGCTTAAGGGGAAAGGTGAGTTGGGGTGCTGCATAAAACCAGAGATTGAAATGAGCACAGATAAAGTTCCTTAAGCCCAATATGGAATAGACAAGAGCTACTCCTTGCTCAACGAAAGGGACTCAACACCCCATATTAAACGCCTAAGAATGTACCTGACTAATAAGTATCTTAAAACCTATGGATCGCTCTGTCTCCGAAAGAGAAGCAAGCGTGTGTACAGGGGCATAAACGCAGCAGTGATAGGATTGGAGAGGTTCGGTGAGCCAATGAAGACCCTTTGAAGTCATATTGCATGGTACCCATTCCACAGGTCTCAACTCTCCAGGTTTAAGGGATTCTTCCTTCAGCTAAAACATGCATGTGGAACCCAGAGTATGATCAACCATGTGATTGGGAGACGTGTTCCAATATGTCTCACTTCTCGTCCCCTGGTACTCGGGTGCAACATTCCAGACGCTTTACTAACACTCTCCCGACTTGGAGAGTCAGTGCATTTAACCTCCTGTTTGGCCCAGTTTGCAATTTCTGCGGAAGATGAACAGGAATAGGGAGAACCAAAGACAGACTAGCTGGAGGTGTCTGGACGGGCAAATTTAACTCTCATTTCCCACCAGGAAGAGGAATTAACCAAAGGCTCACCGTGCCATGCCGGAACCAGATTAGGGCCTGAAGCAATCCAGCGGTCTTGCCGCCAGCTCACAAGAAAGCGAGTTGAAGAAAGGAGCTCAGGGGCACTGTAATTCACAAACCTGCAGAGTTATAAATGACAGCTATCGTCCAA
Organism: Orcinus orca; assembly: GCF_937001465.1. NCBI lineage: Eukaryota > Metazoa > Chordata > Mammalia > Artiodactyla > Delphinidae > Orcinus > Orcinus orca. The sequence goes on along the minus strand of NW_026044073.1, from coordinate 50,701 downwards.
AAATATACTGAAGTAAGGCTGCCAAGAGGACTTGAAAGCGGGGCAGAATTGCAGGAAACCGATTTCAGGAGGTCGACTGGAATTGCATTTAAAGCATAGGAAAAGAGGCAGAACGTCGACAATGATGCACTTGGCCAAAAAGGGCGTATGCGTTTTTTCCTGAATATATTCAGGAAAAAACGCATACGCACTTTTTGGCCAACCAAGCAAGCTTGCAAAGGAAATCTGCACTACAATGAAGTCTCACTTTCCCCCGGTGAAAAGGGCCATCTGAAAAAAGTGTAAAATCCAGAAAGGCAGGACAGGCCATGGAGAACTGGGAGCCTTGTTATGCTGATGGGCGGGATGTATATTGCCAACAGCCACTTGGGAGAATTGTATGGTGTTTCTTGAAACATCTAAAAAACAAAGCAACAGAGCCTAGGGCACTTCCACTTATGGCCCTATAGATTAGGGAAATTAAAATCAAAAAGACACAGCCACCCCTAAGTTTGGGACGGCTCTGTTTACAAGAAACTCGTTTATGGGACTAGTTCAATATCGCAGAAAGTGAAAAATGGATAAAGAAGTTGTGGTACTTACGTACAATGCAATATCACTCAGCAATGAAATCTACGTCATCAGGCGCGTAGCAGCATAATGAGTGGATTCAGGTATGATGATTCTAACTGAAATAAGTCACACAGGAAAAGAAACATCATAAGATATCACTAATACACGGAATGTAAACTTGGCTACACAGGAACTGGATTACAAAACAGAACAGGGTCTCAAATTTAGAAAACCAACTTATGCTTGCTTAAGGGGAAAGGTGAGTTGGGGTGCTGCATAAAACCAGAGATTGAAATGAGCACAGATAAAGTTCCTTAAGCCAAATATGAAATAGACAAGAGCTACTCCTTGCTCAACGAAATGGACTCAACACCCCATATTAAACGACTAAGAATGTAACTGACTAGTAAGTATCTTAAAACCTATGGATCGCTATGTCTCCAAAAGAGAATCAAGTGTGTGTACAGGGGCATAAACGCAGCAGTGATAGGATTGGGGAGGTTCGGTGAGCAAATGAAGACCCTTTGAAGTCATATTGCATGGTACCCATTCCACGGGTCTCAACTCTCCAGGTTTAAGGGATTCTTCCTTCAGCGAAAAGAGGCATGTGGATCCCAGAGTATGATCAACCATGTGATCGGGAGTCGTGTTAAAATATGTCTCAGTTTTCGTCCCCTGGTACTCGGGTGCAACATTCCAGACGCTTTACTAACACTCTCCCGACTTGGAGAGTCAGTGCCTTTAACCTCCTGTTTGGCCCAGTTTGCAATTTCTGCGGAAGATGAACAGGAATAGGGAGAACCAATGAGAGACTAGCTGGAGGTGTCTGGACGGGCAAATTTAACTCTCATTTCCCACCAGGAAGAGGAATTAACCAAAGGCTCAGCTTGCCGTGCCGGAACAAGATTAGGGCCTGAAGCAATCCTGCGGTGTTGCGGCCAGCTCACAAGAAAGCGAGTTGAAGAAAGGAGCTCAGGGGCACTGTAATTCACAAACCTGCAGAGTTATAAATGACAGCTATCGTCCAAAAATATACTGAAGTAAGGCTGCCAAGAGGACTTGAAAGCAGGGCAGAATTGCAGGAAACCGATTTCAGGAGGTAGACAGGAATTGCATTTAAAGCATAGGAAAAGAGGCAGAACGTCCACAATGATGCACTTGGCCAAAAAGGGCGTATGCGTTTTTTCCTGAATATATTCAGGAAAAAACGCATACGCCCTTTTTGGCCAACCAAGCAAGCTTGCAGAGGAAATCTGCACTACAATGAAGTCTCACTTCTCCCCGGTCAAAAGGGCCATCTGAAAAAAGTGTAAAATCCAGAAAGGCAGGAGAGGCCTTGGAGAACAGGGAGCCTTGTTATGCTGATGGGCGGGATGTAAATTGCCAACAGCCACTGGGGAGAAGTGTATGGTGTTTCCTGAAACATCTAAAAAACAAAGCAACAGAGCCTAGGGCACTTCCACTTATGGTCCTATAGCTTAGGGAAATTAAAATCAAAAAGACACAGCCACCCAAAAATTTGGTACGGCTCTGTTTACAGGAACCTCTTCTGCAGCACAAGTTTAATATGCCAGAGAGCAAATAATGGATAAAGAAGTTGCAGTACTTACGTACAACAGAATACCTCTCAGCAATGAAAACTATGTCACCAGGCCCGTACCAGCATAATGAGTGGATTGAGGCACGGTGATTCTAAGTGAAAAAAGTCACACAGAAAAAGAAACATCATAAGGTACCACTAATACATGGAATGCGAACTTGGCTACACATGAACTGAATTACAAAACAGAACAGGGTGTCATGTTTAGAAAACCAACTTATGCTTGCTTAAGGGGGAAGGTTAGTTGGGGTGCTGCATAAAACCTGTGTTTGAAATTAGCACAGATACCGTTCCATAAGCTAAATATGTAATAGACAAGACCTACCCCTTGCTCAAGGAAATGGACTCAACAATGAGATATCACCTCACACCTGGTAGAATGGGCATCATCAGAAAATCTAGAAACAAAAAATGCTGGAAAGGGTGTGGAGAAATGGAACCCTCTTCCACTATTGTTGGGAATATAAATTGATACAGTCACTATGGAGAACAATATGGAGTTTCTTAAGAAACTAACAGTAGAATTACCATATGATACAGCAATCCCAGTTCTGGACATATACCCAGACAAAACCATAAATCAAAAAGAGACATTCACCGCAATGTTCATTGCCTCACTCTTTACAATATCGAGGTAATGGAAGCAACCTAAATGCCCACAGACAGACGAATGCATAAAGCAGTGGTACATATATAAAATGGAATATTACTAAGCCATGAAAAGGAATGAAATTGGGTCATTTGTAGAGACGTCGATGGATCTAGAGAGTGTCATACAGAGTGAAGTAAGTCAGAAAGAGAAAAACAAATCTTGTATATTCATGCATATATGTGGAACCTAGAAAAACTGTACAGGTTAACCATTTTGCAAGGCATAAATAGAGCAACAGATGTAGACAACAAACGTATGGACAACAAGCGGGGAAAGCTGTTGGAGGTTGGTGGTGGGAGGAGTTGAGAGACTGGGATTGGCATGTATACATTTATATGTATAAAATAGATAACCAATAAGAACCTGCTGTATAAAAATATAAAATAAAATTCAAAATTAAAAAGAAATAAAATTTAAAAAAAAAACAGAAAAAACAATTATTCCCTTCACATACATGTATTTATATGAATAAATTATTTCCATGCTTATATCTGTAAATACAAAAAAGAGGAATAAAATCTACCTTGAACCAAAAACGAAAAAGAGAAAAAAAACACAGAACCCACCAGTTCCACAGAGGAAAACCGTATCAGGGCACTTGCTCCAGTTGTAAACAATTCTGAAGTTGGTCAGTGGTGGGGAATCGTCTCCCATTCAGCCAGCAGCCCCCACGCAACAAGCGTCCTCATTGCAAAGCTGGGGCACCGTGCTGAGGCATCTGTGAGTAAACGTGAGCTGAGCCCCAGGCCAGTTGCTGCTGAACTATTCCTACCCGTCCCAGGTAAAACACCTGAATTTATACAAGGACTTGAAAGCCTAGAGGAAGGGCCATAGAGCCACACGAGTGACAGCATGCCGGCCGACTTGGTGCCTGCAGGCCAGCCAGGATGGTCCTGGCCCTGGGTGCTCTTCTGGAAGATTTCCATTTCCCTGCCTGAGATACCCGTCCTGTCCCTGCCCCCACTGCTTTTTTCCTTCCTCACCTCTGCCCAGGGAGAAATTCCAGCAGCAGGTATAGGTGACACATCCTCTTCTTTAGCAGGTGGCAGCCTGGCTGCTGCTGCAGAAAGTCCAGCAGAGCCCCACTCACACTGGGCCACCCACAAAGCCGTGGCCTCTCACTCCCTCCCACCAGCCCAGCCCCGAGACTGCTGACAGGGCAGAGAAAATGGCATCAGGAACGGCTGCAGGGGCTCTTGCTGCCTGGAGTGGTATTTATATTGATCTCAACCCAGGCACACCTGGGGAGGGCTGGCCGGCACGGTAAGGCTGCCCAGGTCAGCCAATCATCACCCCTCAGGGGCTCACAGTTGCAGAAAATGGAACTTGCTGAACCGGCCAGGTCCAAGGAACAGGTGTGGGCTCTGAGAGTGAGGATAGACAAGGGGCTGCAGCTTTGGCTTGTTTTCTAATGATTTTATCTGGCCCATGAGTGGGAGACAACTTCAAGAAAACCCTCTCCTAATGAGAGGAACCCTGGAGTCATGGAGAGGAGGGGTGGGTGGTGGTTGGAGACAGAGGCCTGGTGCCCCGGGTGCAGTGGAAGTCTCTGGAAGACCAGGTGGAGGGAGGCCGCACAGAGTGATGCCCAGGGTCACAGACCTGTCGCAGCTGCTGTTTGTTAGTTCAAGTCCTGCTCTGAGGTGCTCTGTGTCAGCTCTGAGCGACAGGTGAGCTGGGGGTGCTCTGCAATGAGGGCTATGTGCACGGTTCCTGTGTGCCCAGCCCTGCCACGGTACCTGCAAGGGTAGCTCTGTATCCTGGGAGGGGCCTGACCACGAGAGCCCCGTGGGCTGGGGTGGGGGTGGGGTACCTGCCCAGGTGAGCTCCATATTCTGGGATTGGTCTGACCACGAGAGCCCCATGGGCTGCTGGGGACCTGGTAAAGGATGTCAGGACAGTCAGTGAAGCCACCGAGGATATACCTCCAGCTGCTCCTAATTCCTACACCCTGCTGGTCATTCTACCAACCACCAGGACATGGTATTCTGTATTAGTCTTCAATGATGCCTTCTTTTGTATTCCATTAGTCCCAGAGTCACAAGAAATTTTGGCTTGTGAGTGGCAGGACTCAACATACAACTAAAACAATACTTCCGGGCCGTCTTGCCCCAAGGGTGCAAAAATTCCCACACCATCTTTGGGGAAAGCTTAGCTAAAGACCTAAAAGTTCTACCTCTGGGAAAGGAAACCCTCCTTCAGTACGCAGACGACATTCTGATCGCCAGCCCTACTAAGGAGGCCTCTGAACTACCAAGCCAATAAAGGATAGAAGTTGTCCAAGAAAAAGCTCAAATATCACAGACTGCAGTGACCTGCCTGGGCTTCGTTCTCACAGAAGGTCGGAGAAGCCCATCCCAGGAAAGGGAAGAAACCATTTTCAGCCTTACCCCTTTCTAAAACTAGAAGACAGCTTAGGGGTTCCTGGGGAGGCCAGGGTTTGCTGCTTCTGGATCCCTAACTACAGTCTACTAGCTGGGCCTCTATATGAAACACTGAAAGGAAAAGATGATGATCCTTTTGAATAGAATCCAGAAGTGGCCTTTCAAGAATGGAAAGAGCAGTCAATTCAGACCCTTGCCCTGGAACTCCCTAATTTAGCTAAACCCTTTGACCTTTACATTCCCGGTGAAAGGTGAATCGCCATTGGAGAATTAGTGCAAAAACTGGGACCACTTGAAATGGAACAATGCAAGAATGCCATCCAGGTAGGATAAACTACGGGCACCAAGGGGCTTGGCCCACTGCCACATCTGGCCAAGATACTGGCGGTATCTAAAAACCTGGAAATCAGCAGCCCCAAAGGCCACCTCCCTCCTAAGGGAAAAGGACCCCACGTGGTGATCCTAACCACCAACCATGCCCTGAAGTTGCAGGGTTCGCTCTGTGGGCACACCAACCTCGAGTGAGGAGGCCTTCCAACTCCAACATCCAGAGAGATAACCGGGGGCAACAGGGCACCATGACGACTCGTGTGAACATCACTTGACCTGGAGTTTCTCTCATAAAACAACAAGAGTGTGTCCCAAAAGAGTAGACTACTGCTTGCAGGACATACTGCACCCAGAGGGGAGCTAATAATCTTGGCGGGGGAACCGTATATCACACTGTCACCATAGAAAAGCCTACAGACACCGTGATGATGGTGGCCAATGAGACTGGCTGGACTCCTGTTTACTTCAAAAGGCTGTTGACTCAGTGGCCATCATGGTCCTTGATCACCACTGACCCTGGACTGTCTGGGATTTGAGCGGGCAGGGCTCTGACACCTGGTGCTGTTTGTACATTAATTCAGGGACCTAATTGAAGAAAGCGCAGACTACTGGTCAGAGCATCTAGGCTGGCAGAAACGGTCAGCCTAAGGTGGCCGAACAAATGTGGGGCGGGGTGAAACCGGCCCCCACAGCGTCTCTGCACATCTCTTTCCTGGACCCTTAAAGGTCATTAGAATCTATAACACTTCCAATGCTGGTGCTCAGGTGGACGAGCAGGGAGGCAGGGGGCCTGGGGACAATCAACGTCACCTGGAGGCTGCTGGGGAGAAGCTCTGACCCTCGCCCCCGGGTATGAGGGCTCCCAACTCAGCACTCAGCAGTTACAGAAGAAGGGTCTGCACCCTCAGCACTCCAAGAATGAGGAACGGGACAAAAGGCAGAGGAGGGGTTTGTCCCCAGCAAAGCCCATTAAAAATCCCTGGGAGATAAAAATAGAATCTGGGCAATAAAGTCAAGTCTAACCTTTTTTATCCTTTGTGCTTTGTCTAATTTCATGTGCTCCTAGGGTCCCGCATGCAGAGGTTCCACACCCGGCACTTCAGACCAGATTTCCTAGTGCAGAATGGCTGGGACGACACCTCAGCTCCTGGGGCCCAGTGCAGACTCCGCGATATAGAGCCTGAGCTGCAGCCAACCCGGCCCTCGAGAGCTCCGCCCCCTCCCTCCCACTGACTCTGACAGGATCTCTACACAACAGCCCAGCCCACAGCCCACGGGGTAGTGCATGCTCTCACCTCTCCATTCTCTGATCAAAATATAAAGTTTCCTTTGCTTGTGAACCAAACTCAGTCTCGATCTGTTGGCCCCAATGACACTGGGCAGGGGGACACTTGTTGGGGTCCACTCTGGAGGATCAGTAACAGAAATTGAGACTATTGTAACCTCAATGAACAGATGTGTGAGCCAAACTGTAGTTAACATAGAACAGTGTATAAGGCTCGGGTAAAATAAGATGTTTCTAACACTTCCATTTGATATTTCCATCACTTTATTATAAGCAAGTTCAGTGAAAAGGTCTGTCTTATTTGTCAGGTCAATATTAGAGAAACGAAGTGATTTCTTTCCAAGGATGTACATCTAATAATCTTGGTTAAAGCTTCAATCTTGTTTTAAATGCTTTTCCATTGAAAATGATACCTCTCTTTCAGCTCCCCCATTTCTGAGAAGTATAAAATCTTATAATTTATTATTACCAAAGGGGAAAGGTGGGAGGAGGGATAAATTAACAGTTTGGGATTAACACATACACACTGCTATGTATAAAATAGATCATCAACAAGGAACTACTGTATAGCACAGGGAACTACACTCAACATTTTGCAATAACCTATAAGGGGAAATAATCTGGAAAAGAATAGATATTTTTATTGACATCATCTATCAATGACAGTTAAAGTGTAACCTAAGGGAAGCTGGTGGTGAGTGCTTCTGACCCTGAAGACTTCAATCGTCTAAAGTTTGGACTCTGCCTACTTCCCAAGGCCCTTAATGAACATATGTGTAGCCATAGCTTAAAAAATTCCCCAGTTTGGGTTTTGGGCAGACACTGATTTTGAAAAAGCCCTGGTGTTCTCCTTACATGAATGGGACTCTTCCTACTGCTAAAACATGTCTGTCACACACAGAGGATGGTATACCGTCTGATCGGGAAGAGTTTGGAAAAGGCATCTCATCTCCTCATCTCCTGGTGCTCGGGTTCACCCCTCCAGCGTCTTTACTAACAGTCTCCCCACTTGGAGATGTCAGCACTGTCAACATCCTGTTGCGTACAGTTTGGAATTTGTCCAGAGGATGAAGCGGAAGGATGAGGAACAATGAGAGACAAGTCCTAGGTGTTCAGACAGGCACATGTCACTCTAATTTCCAATCAGGAAGACGAATTGACCAAAGGCTAGGGTTGCCCATGGAAACAGTATAGGGCTTGAGGAAATCCCGCTGCTTTGTGGCCAGTTCCCATAAACGCAAGTTGAACAATGGAACTCAGGGGCAGTAAAATTCATGAAACTGCAGAGTTGAAAATATCCATCACTGAAAAATGTCTTGAGGAAAGTCAGAGAAAAGGACTTGTAAGCAAGGGAGAATGGCAGGAAAGGGATCTGAGGAGGTAGAAAGGACTCGCCATTAAGCACAAGAAAAGGAGCTGAACATTGCCAACATTGCAGTTGGCCAAAAAGGGTGTATGCGTTTTTTTCTGTATATATTCAAGAAAAGGGCATACACTTTTTTAGCCAAGCAAACAGGTGGGCACTGGAAGTCAATACTACAAAAGATATCACTTCGCATCAGTCAGAAGAGCCATCCTCATAAAGCGTAAACAACAGAAATGCAGGACAGGGCAAGGAGAAGAGGGAGCCCTGTGAGACTTATAGTGGAAATGTATATTGCCAACGGCCATTCTGGAGAAGTGTATTGTGTTTACTAAAGCATCTAAAAAATGAGCTACAGAGCATAGGGCAATTGCACTCATGGGTGTATATCTTGGGAAAAACAAAAATTGAGAGGACACAGGCACCCCAAAGTTTACTCCCTCTCTGTTTAAAAGATCCTCGACTAGGATATAACTTAAATGTCTCTGGAGGGAAAAAATGGATAGAGATGTGGTACTTAGGTAGAGTGGAATATTATTCAGCCTGGAAATCAATGAACTATGGCCCGTTGTAACAACTCCGGAGGAGTTACGTATGATCTTTCTAAGTGACATAATTCAAAAAGAAAAGACACATATCATAAGATATCACTTAAAGGTGGAATCCAAAATGGCTACACATGAAATAAATTACAAAACAAAAACATAGTCAAATATGTAGAAAACACGCATAAGGCTGCTAAACGGGAAAGGTGGGGAGGGGTGAGGCATCATCCAGGAGGTTGAAATTAGCAAAGATACCATTCCAAATACCAAACTGATAATCAACAAGGCCCACACGGTAGCTAAAAGAACTGCACTCAGCACACTCAAGTCACCGGAAAAGAATATATACGACTGGTAAGAATCTGAAAAAGAATTTACTGATGTCTCTTGTACGTGAATCAAGTGGATGTACAGCAGCAAGAAACAGAGCTTTGAAAATCAGCTGTAACCAATATAGTAATAAATTGAAAAAAATAAATGACAGAGAGACAGAGAAAACCTCTTACAACTTTTCCTCAGGGACGGTGATGCAACATGGATTGAACACATCTAGACCCACAGCAGGATGAGACATAAGGCTGGAAACTGTTTGCACTAAGAGAAATGTGAGGTTGGGTGAGGAAATGCACACCCTTTAAAGTAATACTACCTGGTACCCATTCAATGGGTCCCAAATCTGCAGGTTCAAGGGATCTTCCTACAGCTAAAACATGCATGGAAAACCCAGAGGACTGTACACCATGTGATCGGGAGATGTGTCTAAAATGCAGCTCATTTATCCTCTCCTGGTGCTCCTGTTCACCATTCTGGCCACGTTACTTAGAATCTCTCCACTTGGAGAATCAGCACATTTAAACTTCTGTTTCACACATTTTGCAAATTGTGAGGAGGATGAACGGGAAGAGGGGGAACCAATGAGAGAATAGTTGTAGGGGTTTGGATGGGCACATATCACTCTAATTTCCCATTAAGAATAAGAATTGAAAAAAGGCTCAGCCCACCTCGCCGGAGCCAAAATAGGTCCTGAAGCAATTCTGTGGGTTTGAGCCCAGCTCACAAAAGAGCAACTTAAGAAATGGAGCTCAGGGTCACTGCAATTCACAAACCTGCAGAGTTATAAATGAAAACTAACGTCCAAAAATATGTTGAGGTAAGGCAAAGAAGAGGATCTGAATGCAAGACAGAATTGCAAGAAACAGATTTCAAGAGATAGATTGGACTCGTCTTTAAAGCACATGAAAAGCGGCAGAATTTCGACAATGATGCAGTTGGCCCAAAAGGGCGTATGCGTTTTTTCCTGATTATAACCAGGAAAAAACACATACGCACTTTATGGGCAACGAAGCAAGCAAGCAATGCAAATGTGCACAACAAAGAAGTCTCATTTCCCACTGGTCAAAAGGGCCATCCTAAAAATTTGTAAAAACCAGAAATGCAGGACAGGCCATGGAGAACAGGGAGCCTTTATACGCTGATGGGCAGTGTGTGAACTGCCGAGAGCCACTCTGGAGAAGTGTATGGTGGTTCCTAAATCATCTAGAAAACAGAGCTACAGAGCATAGGACACTTCCAATCATGGGAGTATATCTAGGGAAGTCTAAAAATCAACAAGACACAAGCACACCACAGTTTAGGGCTACTCTGTTTACAAGAACCTCAACTTCAGTACACCTTAAATATCCCAGGAAAGAGAACAATGGATAAAGAAGATGTGGTACTTATGTACAATGGAATATCTCTTCACCATGAAATCAATGTAATAAGGCTAGTAGAAGGATAAAGAGTGGATTTAGGTCCGATAATACTACTTGAAATAAGTCAAACAGAAAAAGAAACATATCATAAGATATCACTTATAGAGGGAGGGTAAATATGGCTGCACAAGAAATGAATTACAGAACAGAACAGTGTCTCACATTTAGAAAACACACTTATGTCAGCTTAAGGGGAAAGGAGAGGTGGGGTGATGCATAAAACCAGAGTTTGAAATTAGCACAGATACCGTTCAATAAACCAAATAGATATTAGACAAGATCTACACCTTGCTCAATGAACTGGCCTCAACACACCCTATACACCGCAGAGAAATATATCTGAGTAATAAGAATCTTAAAACCCATGTATTGATATATCTCCATAAGGGAATCAAGTGTGTGCAGAGCGGCACAAACACAGCAGTGAAAATGAGCTAAACCCCATTATAGAAATAAATTTTAAAAACAAAACGCAGAAACAATGAAAGAGAGAAAAATTCTTACAAAATTTGCTCAGGGGCTGTGATGCAACCTGGATTGACCACATATAAACCCACAGCTGGATAAGACATAAGGCTGGACACTTGGGGCTGAGAGGATTGGTGAGCTTTGGTGAGCAACTGCCAAAAGTTTAATGCAATACTTCATGCTACTCATTCCAAGGGTCCCAAAACTCCAGGTTGAAGGGAATCTTCCTACAGCTAAACCATGCTTGGGAAACCCAGCGACTGGTATACCATATGATCGGGAAAGGTTTCTAAAACGCACCTCATTTTTCCTCTCCTGGGGCTCCGGATCGACATTCCGGCCGCTTTACTAACAATATCCCCACATGGAGAGTCAATGCCTTTAAGTTCTGGTATCGCACAGTCTGCAGTTAGTGCGGAGGATGAATGGAAATAGGGGGAACCAGTGAGAAACTAGCTATAGCAGTTTCAATGGGCACATGTCACTCTAATTTCACATCAGTAAGAAGAATAAACCAAAGGCACAGCAAGGTGCCCCAGAAGAAGAATAGGGCCTGAAGGAATCCTGTGGTTATGAGGCAAGATCACAAAAATAAGAGCTGAAAAATGGAGCTAAGGGCCACTGCAATTCAAAAACCTGCAGAGTTATAAAGGCCAACTATTTTCAAAAAATATATTGAGATAAGGCTATGAAGAGGCATTGAAAGCAAGGCACAATTGCAGGAAACCGATTTCAGGAGGTAGACTGGAATTGCATTTAAAGCATAGGAAAAGAGGCAGAACGTCCACAATGATGCACTTGGCCAAAAAGGGCGTATGCGTTTTTTCCTGAATATATTCAGGAAAAAACGCATACGCCCTTTTTGGCCAACCAAGCAAGCTTGCAAAGGAAATCTGCACTACAATGAAGTCTCACTTCCCCCCGGTCAAAAGGGCCATCTGAAAAAAGTGTAAAATCCAGAAAGGCAGGACAGGCCATGGAGAACTGGGAGCCTTGTTATGCTGATGGGCGGGATGTAAATTGCCAACAGCCTCTCTGGAGAAGTGTATGGTGTTTCCTGAAACATCTAAAAAACAAAGCAACAGAGCCTAGGGCACTTCCACTTATGGTCCTATAGATTACGGAAATTAAAATCAAAAAGACACAGCCACCCCAAAGTTTGGGACAGCTGTGTTTACAAGAACCTCCTTTACAGTACAAGTTCAATATCGCAGAAAGCGAAAAATGGATAAAGAAGTTGTGGTACTTACGTACAATGCAATATCACTCAGCAATGAAATCTATGTCATCAGGCCCATAGCAGCATAATGAGTGGATTCAGGTATGATGATTCTAACTGAAATAAGTCACACAGAAAAAGAAACATCATAAGATATCACTAATACAAGGAATGTAAACTTGGCTACACAGGAACTGGATTACAAAACAGAAGAGGGTCTCAAATTTAGAAAACCAACTTATGCTTGCTTAAGGGGAAAGGTGAGTTGGGGTGCTGCATAAAACCAGAGATTGAAATGAGCACAGATAAAGTTCCTTAAGCCCAATATGGAATAGACAAGAGCTACTCCTTGCTCAACGAAAGGGACTCAACACCCCATATTAAACGCCTAAGAATGTACCTGACTAATAAGTATCTTAAAACCTATGGATCGCTCTGTCTCCGAAAGAGAAGCAAGCGTGTGTACAGGGGCATAAACGCAGCAGTGATAGGATTGGAGAGGTTCGGTGAGCCAATGAAGACCCTTTGAAGTCATATTGCATGGGACCCATTCCACAGGTCTCAACTCTCCAGGTTTAAGGGATTCTTCCTTCAGCTAAAACATGCATGTGGAACCCAGAGTATGATCAACCATGTGATTGGGAGACGTGTTCCAATATGTCTCACTTCTCGTCCCCTGGTACTCGGGTGCAATATTCCAGACGCTTTACTAACACTCTCCCGACTTGGAGAGTCAGTGCATTTAACCTCCTGTTTGGCCCAGTTTGCAATTTCTGCGGAAGATGAACAGGAATAGGGAGAACCAAAGACAGACTAGCTGGAGGTGTCTGGACGGGCAAATTTAACTCTCATTTCCCACCAGGAAGAGGAATTAACCAAAGGCTCACCGTGCCATGCCGGAACCAGATTAGGGCCTGAAGCAATCCAGCGGTCTTGCCGCCAGCTCACAAGAAAGCGGGTTGAAGAAAGGAGCTGAGAGGCACTGTAATTCACAAACTTGCAGAGTTATAAATGACAGCTATCGTCCAAAAATATACTGAAGTAAGGCTGCCAAGAGGACTTGAAAGCGGGGCAGAATTGCAGGAAACCAATTTCAGGAGGTCGACTGGAATTGCATTTAAAGCATAGGAAAAGAGGCAGAACGTCGACAATGATGCACTTGGCCAAAAAGGGCGTATGCGTTTTTTCCTGAATATATTCAGGAAAAAACGCATACGCACTTTTTGGCCAACCAAGCAAGCTTGCAAAGGAAATCTGCACTACAATGAAGTCTCACTTTCCCCCGGTGAAAAGGGCCATCTGAAAAAAGTGTAAAATCCAGAAAGGCAGGACAGGCCATGGAGAACTGGGAGCCTTGTTATGCTGATGGGCGGGATGTATATTGCCAACAGCCACTTGGGAGAAGTGTATGGTGTTTCTTGAAACATCTAAAAAACAAAGCAACAGAGCCTAGGGCACTTCCACTTATGGCCCTATAGATTAGGGAAATTAAAATCAAAAAGACACAGCCACCCCTAAGTTTGGGACGGCTCTGTTTACAAGAAACTCGTTTATGGGACTAGTTCAATATCGCAGAAAGTGAAAAATGGATAAAGAAGTTGTGGTACTTACGTACAATGCAATATCACTCAGCAATGAAATCTATGTCATCAGGCGCGTAGCAGCATAATGAGTGGATTCAGGTATGATGATTCTAACTGAAATAAGTCACACAGAAAAAGAAACATCATAAGATATCAGTAATACACGGAATGTAAACTTGGCTACACAGGAACTGGATTACAAAACAGAACAGGGTCTCAAATTTAGAAAACCAACTTATGCTTGCTTAAGGGGAAAGGTGAGTTGGGGTGCTGCATAAAACCAGAGATTGAAGTGAGCACAGATAAAGTTCCTTAAGCCAAATATGAAATAGACAAGAGCTACTCCTTGCTCAACGAAATGGACTCAACACCCCATATTAAACGCCTAAGAATGTACCTGACTAGTAAGTATCTTAAAACCTATGGATCGCTATGTCTCCAAAAGAGAATCAAGCGTGTGTACAGGGGCATAAACGCAGCAGTGATGGGATTGGGGAGGTTCGGTGAGCAAATGAAGACCCTTTGAAGTCATATTGCATGGTACCCATTCCACGGGTCTCAACTCTCCAGGTTTAAGGGATTCTTCCTTCAGCTAAATCATGCATGTGGAACCCAGAGTATGATCAACCGTGTGATCGGGAGTCGTGTTCAAATATGTCTCAGTTTTCGTCCCCTGGTACTCGGGTGCAACATTCCAGACGCTTTACTAACACTCTCCCGACTTGGAGAGTCAGTGCCTTTAACCTCCTGTTTGGCCCAGTTTGCAATTTCTGCGGAAGATGAACAGGAATAGGGAGAACCAATGAGAGACTAGCTGGAGGTGTCTGGACGGGCAAATTTAACTCTCATTTCCCACCAGGAAGAGGAATTAACCAAAGGCTCAGCTTGCCGTGCCGGAACAAGATTAGGGCCTGAAGCAATCCTGCGGTGTTGCGGCCAGCTCACAAGAAAGCGAGTTGAAGAAAGGAGCTCAGGGGCACTGTAATTCACAAACCTGCAGAGTTATAAATGACAGCTATCGTCCAAAAATATACTGAAGTAAGGCTGCCAAGAGGACTTGAAAGCAGGGCAGAATTGCAGGAAACCGATTTCAGGAGGTAGACAGGAATTGCATTTAAAGCATAGGAAAAGAGGCAGAACGTCCACAATGATGCACTTGGCCAAAAAGGGCGTATGCGTTTTTTCCTGAATATATTCAGGAAAAAACGCATACGCCCTTTTTGGCCAACCAAGCAAGCTTGCAGAGGAAATCTGCACTACAATGAAGTCTCACTTCTCCCCGGTCAAAAGGGCCATCTGAAAAAAGTGTAAAATCCAGAAAGGCAGGAGAGGCCATGGAGAACAGGGAGCCTTGTTATGCTGATGGGCGGGATGTAAATTGCCAACAGCCACTGGGGAGAAGTGTATGGTGTTTCCTGAAACATCTAAAAAACAAAGCAACAGAGCCTAGGGCACTTCCACTTATGGTCCTATAGCTTAGGGAAATTAAAATCAAAAAGACACAGCCACCCAAAAATTTGGTACGGCTCTGTTTACAGGAACCTCTTCTGCAGCACAAGTTTAATATGCCAGAGAGCAAATAATGGATAAAGAAGTTGCAGTACTTACGTACAACAGAATACCTCTCAGCAATGAAAACTATGTCACCAGGCCCGTACCAGCATAATGAGTGGATTGAGGCACGGTGATTCTAAGTGAAAAAAGTCACACAGAAAAAGAAACATCATAAGGTACCACTAATACATGGAATGCGAACTTGGCTACACATGAACTGAATTACAAAACAGAACAGGGTCTCATGTTTAGAAAACCAACTTATGCTTGCTTAAGGGGGAAGGTTAGTTGGGGTGCTGCATAAAACCTGTGTTTGAAATTAGCACAGATACCGTTCCATAAGCTAAATATGTAATAGACAAGACCTACCCCTTGCTCAAGGAAATGGACTCAACAATGAGATATCACCTCACACCTGGTAGAATGGGCATCATCAGAAAATCTAGAAACAAAAAATGCTGGAAAGGGTGTGGAGAAATGGAACCCTCTTCCACTATTGTTGGGAATATAAATTGATACAGTCACTATGGAGAACAATATGGAGTTTCTTAAGAAACTAACAGTAGAATTACCATATGATACAGCAATCCCAGTTCTGGACATATACCCAGACAAAACCATAAATCAAAAAGAGACATTCACCGCAATGTTCATTGCCTCACTCTTTACAATATCGAGGTAATGGAAGCAACCTAAATGCCCACAGACAGACGAATGCATAAAGCAGTGGTACATATATAAAATGGAATATTACTAAGCCATGAAAAGGAATGAAATTGGGTCATTTGTAGAGACGTCGATGGATCTAGAGAGTGTCATACAGAGTGAAGTAAGTCAGAAAGAGAAAAACAAATCTTGTATATTCATGCATATATGTGGAACCTAGAAAAACTGTACAGGTTAACCATTTTGCAAGGCATAAATAGAGCAACAGATGTAGACAACAAACGTATGGACAACAAGCGGGGAAAGCTGTTGGAGGTTGGTGGTGGGAGGAGTTGAGAGACTGGGATTGGCATGTATACATTTATATGTATAAAATAGATAACCAATAAGAACCTGCTGTATAAAAATATAAAATAAAATTCAAAATTAAAAAGAAAATTTAAAAAAAAAACAGAAAAAACAATTATTCCCTTCACATACATGTATTTATATGAATAAATTATTTCCATGCTTATATCTGTAAATACAAAAAAGAGGAATAAAATCTACCTTGAACCAAAAACGAAAAAGAGAAAAAAAACACAGAACCCACCAGTTCCACAGAGGAAAACCGTATCAGGGCACTTGCTCCAGTTGTAAACAATTCTGAAGTTGGTCAGTGGTGGGGAATCGTCTCCCATTCAGCCAGCAGCCCCCACGCAACAAGCGTCCTCATTGCAAAGCTGGGGCACCGTGCTGAGGCATCTGTGAGTAAACGTGAGCTGAGCCCCAGGCCAGTTGCTGCTGAACTATTCCTACCCGTCCCAGGTAAAACACCTGAATTTATACAAGGACTTGAAAGCCTAGAGGAAGGGCCATAGAGCCACACGAGTGACAGCATGCCGGCCGACTTGGTGCCTGCAGGCCAGCCAGGATGGTCCTGGCCCTGGGTGCTCTTCTGGAAGATTTCCATTTCCCTGCCTGAGATACCCGTCCTGTCCCTGCCCCCACTGCTTTTTTCCTTCCTCACCTCTGCCCAGGGAGAAATTCCAGCAGCAGGTATAGGTGACACATCCTCTTCTTTAGCAGGTGGCAGCCTGGCTGCTGCTGCAGAAAGTCCAGCAGAGCCCCACTCACACTGGGCCACCCACAAAGCCGTGGCCTCTCACTCCCTCCCACCAGCCCAGCCCCGAGACTGCTGACAGGGCAGAGAAAATGGCATCAGGAACGGCTGCAGGGGCTCTTGCTGCCTGGAGTGGTATTTATATTGATCTCAACCCAGGCACACCTGGGGAGGGCTGGCCGGCACGGTAAGGCTGCCCAGGTCAGCCAATCATCACCCCTCAGGGGCTCACAGTTGCAGAAAATGGAACTTGCTGAACCGGCCAGGTCCAAGGAACAGGTGTGGGCTCTGAGAGTGAGGATAGACAAGGGGCTGCAGCTTTGGCTTGTTTTCTAATGATTTTATCTGGCCCATGAGTGGGAGACAACTTCAAGAAAACCCTCTCCTAATGAGAGGAACCCTGGAGTCATGGAGAGGAGGGGTGGGTGGTGGTTGGAGACAGAGGCCTGGTGCCCCGGGTGCAGTGGAAGTCTCTGGAAGACCAGGTGGAGGGAGGCCGCACAGAGTGATGCCCAGGGTCACAGACCTGTCGCAGCTGCTGTTTGTTAGTTCAAGTCCTGCTCTGAGGTGCTCTGTGTCAGCTCTGAGCGACAGGTGAGCTGGGGGTGCTCTGCAATGAGGGCTATGTGCACGGTTCCTGTGTGCCCAGCCCTGCCACGGTACCTGCAAGGGTAGCTCTGTATCCTGGGAGGGGCCTGACCACGAGAGCCCCGTGGGCTGGGGTGGGGGTGGGGTACCTGCCCAGGTGAGCTCCATATTCTGGGATTGGTCTGACCACGAGAGCCCCATGGGCTGCTGGGGACCTGGTAAAGGATGTCAGGACAGTCAGTGAAGCCACCGAGGATATACCTCCAGCTGCTCCTAATTCCTACACCCTGCTGGTCATTCTACCAACCACCAGGACATGGTATTCTGTATTAGTCTTCAATGATGCCTTCTTTTGTATTCCATTAGTCCCAGAGTCACAAGAAATTTTGGCTTGTGAGTGGCAGGACTCAACATACAACTAAAACAATACTTCCGGGCCGTCTTGCCCCAAGGGTGCAAAAATTCCCACACCATCTTTGGGGAAAGCTTAGCTAAAGACCTAAAAGTTCTACCTCTGGGAAAGGAAACCCTCCTTCAGTACGCAGACGACATTCTGATCGCCAGCCCTACTAAGGAGGCCTCTGAACTACCAAGCCAATAAAGGATAGAAGTTGTCCAAGAAAAAGCTCAAATATCACAGACTGCAGTGACCTGCCTGGGCTTCGTTCTCACAGAAGGTCGGAGAAGCCCATCCCAGGAAAGGGAAGAAACCATTTTCAGCCTTACCCCTTTCTAAAACTAGAAGACAGCTTAGGGGTTCCTGGGGAGGCCAGGGTTTGCTGCTTCTGGATCCCTAACTACAGTCTACTAGCTGGGCCTCTATATGAAACACTGAAAGGAAAAGATGATGATCCTTTTGAATAGAATCCAGAAGTGGCCTTTCAAGAATGGAAAGAGCAGTCAATTCAGACCCTTGCCCTGGAACTCCCTAATTTAGCTAAACCCTTTGACCTTTACATTCCCGGTGAAAGGTGAATCGCCATTGGAGAATTAGTGCAAAAACTGGGACCACTTGAAATGGAACAATGCAAGAATGCCATCCAGGTAGGATAAACTACGGGCACCAAGGGGCTTGGCCCACTGCCACATCTGGCCAAGATACTGGCGGTATCTAAAAACCTGGAAATCAGCAGCCCCAAAGGCCACCTCCCTCCTAAGGGAAAAGGACCCCACGTGGTGATCCTAACCACCAACCATGCCCTGAAGTTGCAGGGTTCGCTCTGTGGGCACACCAACCTCGAGTGAGGAGGCCTTCCAACTCCAACATCCAGAGAGATAACCGGGGGCAACAGGGCACCATGACGACTCGTGTGAACATCACTTGACCTGGAGTTTCTCTCATAAAACAACAAGAGTGTGTCCCAAAAGAGTAGACTACTGCTTGCAGGACATACTGCACCCAGAGGGGAGCTAATAATCTTGGCGGGGGAACCGTATATCACACTGTCACCATAGAAAAGCCTACAGACACCGTGATGATGGTGGCCAATGAGACTGGCTGGACTCCTGTTTACTTCAAAAGGCTGTTGACTCAGTGGCCATCATGGTCCTTGATCACCACTGACCCTGGACTGTCTGGGATTTGAGCGGGCAGGGCTCTGACACCTGGTGCTGTTTGTACATTAATTCAGGGACCTAATTGAAGAAAGCGCAGACTACTGGTCAGAGCATCTAGGCTGGCAGAAACGGTCAGCCTAAGGTGGCCGAACAAATGTGGGGCGGGGTGAAACAGGTTCCCACAGCGTCTCTGCACATCTCTTTCCTGGACCCTTAAAGGTCATTAGAATCTATAACACTTCCAATGCTGGTGCTCAGGTGGACGAGCAGGGAGGCAGGGGGCCTGGGGACAATCAACGTCACCTGGAGGCTGCTGGGGAGAAGCTCTGACCCTCGCCCCCGGGTATGAGGGCTCCCAACTCAGCACTCAGCAGTTACAGAAGAAGGGTCTGCACCCTCAGCACTCCAAGAATGAGGAACGGGACAAAAGGCAGAGGAGGGGTTTGTCCCCAGCAAAGCCCATTAAAAATCCCTGGGAGATAAAAATAGAATCTGGGCAATAAAGTCAAGTCTAACCTTTTTTATCCTTTGTGCTTTGTCTAATTTCATGTGCTCCTAGGGTCCCGCATGCAGAGGTTCCACACCCGGCACTTCAGACCAGATTTCCTAGTGCAGAATGGCTGGGACGACACCTCAGCTCCTGGGGCCCAGTGCAGACTCCGCGATATAGAGCCTGAGCTGCAGCCAACCCGGCCCTCGAGAGCTCCGCCCCCTCCCTCCCACTGACTCTGACAGGATCTCTACACAACAGCCCAGCCCACAGCCCACGGGGTAGTGCATGCTCTCACCTCTCCATTCTCTGATCAAAATATAAAGTTTCCTTTGCTTGTGAACCAAACTCAGTCTCGATCTGTTGGCCCCAATGACACTGGGCAGGGGGACACTTGTTGGGGTCCACTCTGGAGGATCAGTAACAGAAATTGAGACTATTGTAACCTCAATGAACAGATGTGTGAGCCAAACTGTAGTTAACATAGAACAGTGTATAAGGCTCGGGTAAAATAAGATGTTTCTAACACTTCCATTTGATATTTCCATCACTTTATTATAAGCAAGTTCAGTGAAAAGGTCTGTCTTATTTGTCAGGTCAATATTAGAGAAACGAAGTGATTTCTTTCCAAGGATGTACATCTAATAATCTTGGTTAAAGCTTCAATCTTGTTTTAAATGCTTTTCCATTGAAAATGATACCTCTCTTTCAGCTCCCCCATTTCTGAGAAGTATAAAATCTTATAATTTATTATTACCAAAGGGGAAAGGTGGGAGGAGGGATAAATTAACAGTTTGGGATTAACACATACACACTGCTATGTATAAAATAGATCATCAACAAGGAACTACTGTATAGCACAGGGAACTACACTCAACATTTTGCAATAACCTATAAGGGGAAATAATCTGGAAAAGAATAGATATTTTTATTGACATCATCTATCAATGACAGTTAAAGTGTAACCTAAGGGAAGCTGGTGGTGAGTGCTTCTGACCCTGAAGACTTCAATCGTCTAAAGTTTGGACTCTGCCTACTTCCCAAGGCCCTTAATGAACATATGTGTAGCCATAGCTTAAAAAATTCCCCAGTTTGGGTTTTGGGCAGACACTGATTTTGAAAAAGCCCTGGTGTTCTCCTTACATGAATGGGACTCTTCCTACTGCTAAAACATGTCTGTCACACACAGAGGATGGTATACCGTCTGATCGGGAAGAGTTTGGAAAAGGCATCTCATCTCCTCATCTCCTGGTGCTCGGGTTCACCCCTCCAGCGTCTTTACTAACAGTCTCCCCACTTGGAGATGTCAGCACTGTCAACATCCTGTTGCGTACAGTTTGGAATTTGTCCAGAGGATGAAGCGGAAGGATGAGGAACAATGAGAGACAAGTCCTAGGTGTTCAGACAGGCACATGTCACTCTAATTTCCAATCAGGAAGACGAATTGACCAAAGGCTAGGGTTGCCCATGGAAACAGTATAGGGCTTGAGGAAATCCCGCTGCTTTGTGGCCAGTTCCCATAAACGCAAGTTGAACAATGGAACTCAGGGGCAGTAAAATTCATGAAACTGCAGAGTTGAAAATATCCATCACTGAAAAATGTCTTGAGGAAAGTCAGAGAAAAGGACTTGTAAGCAAGGGAGAATGGCAGGAAAGGGATCTGAGGAGGTAGAAAGGACTCGCCATTAAGCACAAGAAAAGGAGCTGAACATTGCCAACATTGCAGTTGGCCAAAAAGGGTGTATGCGTTTTTTTCTGTATATATTCAAGAAAAGGGCATACACTTTTTTAGCCAAGCAAACAGGTGGGCACTGGAAGTCAATACTACAAAAGATATCACTTCGCATCAGTCAGAAGAGCCATCCTCATAAAGCGTAAACAACAGAAATGCAGGACAGGGCAAGGAGAAGAGGGAGCCCTGTGAGACTTATAGTGGAAATGTATATTGCCAACGGCCATTCTGGAGAAGTGTATTGTGTTTACTAAAGCATCTAAAAAATGAGCTACAGAGCATAGGGCAATTGCACTCATGGGTGTATATCTTGGGAAAAACAAAAATTGAGAGGACACAGGCACCCCAAAGTTTACTCCCTCTCTGTTTAAAAGATCCTCGACTAGGATATAACTTAAATGTCTCTGGAGGGAAAAAATGGATAGAGATGTGGTACTTAGGTAGAGTGGAATATTATTCAGCCTGGAAATCAATGAACTATGGCCCGTTGTAACAACTCCGGAGGAGTTACGTATGATCTTTCTAAGTGACATAATTCAAAAAGAAAAGACACATATCATAAGATATCACTTAAAGGTGGAATCCAAAATGGCTACACATGAAATAAATTACAAAACAAAAACATAGTCAAATATGTAGAAAACACGCATAAGGCTGCTAAACGGGAAAGGTGGGGAGGGGTGAGGCATCATCCAGGAGGTTGAAATTAGCAAAGATACCATTCCAAATACCAAACTGATAATCAACAAGGCCCACACGGTAGCTAAAAGAACTGCACTCAGCACACTCAAGTCACCGGAAAAGAATATATACGACTGGTAAGAATCTGAAAAAGAATTTACTGATGTCTCTTGTACGTGAATCAAGTGGATGTACAGCAGCAAGAAACAGAGCTTTGAAAATCAGCTGTAACCAATATAGTAATAAATTGAAAAAAATAAATGACAGAGAGACAGAGAAAACCTCTTACAACTTTTCCTCAGGGACGGTGATGCAACATGGATTGAACACATCTAGACCCACAGCAGGATGAGACATAAGGCTGGAAACTGTTTGCACTAAGAGAAATGTGAGGTTGGGTGAGGAAATGCACACCCTTTAAAGTAATACTACCTGGTACCCATTCAATGGGTCCCAAATCTGCAGGTTCAAGGGATCTTCCTACAGCTAAAACATGCATGGAAAACCCAGAGGACTGTACACCATGTGATCGGGAGATGTGTCTAAAATGCAGCTCATTTATCCTCTCCTGGTGCCCCTGTTCACCATTCTGGCCACGTTACTTAGAATCTCTCCACTTGGAGAATCAGCACATTTAAACTTCTGTTTCACACATTTTGCAAATTGTGAGGAGGATGAACGGGAAGAGGGGGAACCAATGAGAGAATAGTTGTAGGGGTTTGGATGGGCACATATCACTCTAATTTCCCATTAAGAATAAGAATTGAAAAAAGGCTCAGCCCACCTCGCCGGAGCCAAAATAGGTCCTGAAGCAATTCTGTGGGTTTGAGCCCAGCTCACAAAAGAGCAACTTAAGAAATGGAGCTCAGGGTCACTGCAATTCACAAACCTGCAGAGTTATAAATGAAAACTAACGTCCAAAAATATGTTGAGGTAAGGCAAAGAAGAGGATCTGAATGCAAGACAGAATTGCAAGAAACAGATTTCAAGAGATAGATTGGACTCGTCTTTAAAGCACATGAAAAGCGGCAGAATTTCGACAATGATGCAGTTGGCCCAAAAGGGCGTATGCGTTTTTTCCTGATTATAACCAGGAAAAAACACATACGCACTTTATGGGCAACGAAGCAAGCAAGCAATGCAAATGTGCACAACAAAGAAGTCTCATTTCCCACTGGTCAAAAGGGCCATCCTAAAAATTTGTAAAAACCAGAAATGCAGGACAGGCCATGGAGAACAGGGAGCCTTTATACGCTGATGGGCAGTGTGTGAACTGCCGAGAGCCACTCTGGAGAAGTGTATGGTGGTTCCTAAATCATCTAGAAAACAGAGCTACAGAGCATAGGACACTTCCAATCATGGGAGTATATCTAGGGAAGTCTAAAAATCAACAAGACACAAGCACACCACAGTTTAGGGCTACTCTGTTTACAAGAACCTCAACTTCAGTACACCCTAAATATCCCAGGAAAGAGAACAATGGATAAAGAAGATGTGGTACTTATGTACAATGGAATATCTCTTCACCATGAAATCAATGTAATAAGGCTAGTAGAAGGATAAAGAGTGGATTTAGGTCCGATAATACTACTTGAAATAAGTCAAACAGAAAAAGAAACATATCATAAGATATCACTTATAGAGGGAGGGTAAATATGGCTGCACAAGAAATGAATTACAGAACAGAACAGTGTCTCACATTTAGAAAACACACTTATGTCAGCTTAAGGGGAAAGGAGAGGTGGGGTGATGCATAAAACCAGAGTTTGAAATTAGCACAGATACCGTTCAATAAACCAAATAGATATTAGACAAGATCTACACCTTGCTCAATGAACTGGCCTCAACACACCCTATACACCGCAGAGAAATATATCTGAGTAATAAGAATCTTAAAACCCATGTATTGATATATCTCCATAAGGGAATCAAGTGTGTGCAGAGCGGCACAAACACAGCAGTGAAAATGAGCTAAACCCCATTATAGAAATAAATTTTAAAAACAAAACGCAGAAACAATGAAAGAGAGAAAAATTCTTACAAAATTTGCTCAGGGGCTGTGATGCAACCTGGATTGACCACATATAAACCCACAGCTGGATAAGACATAAGGCTGGACACTTGGGGCTGAGAGGATTGGTGAGCTTTGGTGAGCAACTGCCAAAAGTTTAATGCAATACTTCATGCTACTCATTCCAAGGGTCCCAAAACTCCAGGTTGAAGGGAATCTTCCTACAGCTAAACCATGCTTGGGAAACCCAGCGACTGGTATACCATATGATCGGGAAAGGTTTCTAAAACGCACCTCATTTTTCCTCTCCTGGGGCTCCGGATCGACATTCCGGCCGCTTTACTAACAATATCCCCACATGGAGAGTCAATGCCTTTAAGTTCTGGTATCGCACAGTCTGCAGTTAGTGCGGAGGATGAATGGAAATAGGGGGAACCAGTGAGAAACTAGCTATAGCAGTTTCAATGGGCACATGTCACTCTAATTTCACATCAGTAAGAAGAATAAACCAAAGGCACAGCAAGGTGCCCCAGAAGAAGAATAGGGCCTGAAGGAATCCTGTGGTTATGAGGCAAGATCACAAAAATAAGAGCTGAAAAATGGAGCTAAGGGCCACTGCAATTCAAAAACCTGCAGAGTTATAAAGGCCAACTATTTTCAAAAAATATATTGAGATAAGGCTATGAAGAGGCATTGAAAGCAAGGCACAATTGCAGGAAACCGATTTCAGGAGGTCGACTGGAATTGCATTTAAAGCATAGGAAAAGAGGCAGAACGTCCACAATGATGCACTTGGCCAAAAAGGGCGTATGCGTTTTTTCCTGAATATATTCAGGAAAAAACGCATACGCCCTTTTTGGCCAACCAAGCAAGCTTGCAGAGGAAATCTGCACTACAATGAAGTCTCACTTCTCCCCGGTCAAAAGGGCCATCTGAAAAAAGTGTAAAATCCAGAAAGGCAGGAGAGGCCATGGAGAACAGGGAGCCTTGTTATGCTGATGGGCGGGATGTAAATTGCCAACAGCCACTGGGGAGAAGTGTATGGTGTTTCCTGAAACATCTAAAAAACAAAGCAACAGAGCCTAGGGCACTTCCACTTATGGCCCTATAGATTAGGGAAATTAAAATCAAAAAGACACAGCCACCCCTAAGTTTGGGACGGCTCTGTTTACAAGAAACTCGTTTATGGGACTAGTTCAATATCGCAGAAAGTGAAAAATGGATAAAGAAGTTGTGGTACTTACGTACAATGCAATACCTCTCAGCAATGAAAACTATCACCAGGCCCGTACCAGCATAATGAGTGGATTGAGGCACGGTGATTCTAAGTGAAAAAAGTCACACAGAAAAAGAAACATCATAAGGTACCACTAATACATGGAATGCGAACTTGGCTACACATGAACTGAATTACAAAACAGAACAGGGTCTCAAATTTAGAAAACCAACTTATGCTTGCTTAAGGGGAAAGGTGAGTTGGGGTGCTGCATAAAACCAGAGATTGAAGTGAGCACAGATAAAGTTCCTTAAGCCAAATATGAAATAGACAAGAGCTACTCCTTGCTCAACGAAATGGACTCAACACCCCATATTAAACGCCTAAGAATGTACCTGACTAGTAAGTATCTTAAAACCTATGGATCGCTATGTCTCCAAAAGAGAATCAAACGTGTGTACAGGGGCATAAACGCAGCAGTGATGGGATTGGGGAGGTTCGGTGAGCAAATGAAGACCCTTTGAAGTCATATTGCATGGTACCCATTCCACGGGTCTCAACTCTCCAGGTTTAAGGGATTCTTCCTTCAGCTAAATCATGCATGTGGAACCCAGAGTATGATCAACCGTGTGATCGGGAGTCGTGTTCAAATATGTCTCAGTTTTCGTCCCCTGGTACTCGGGTGCAACATTCCAGACGCTTTACTAACACTCTCCCGACTTGGAGAGTCAGTGCCTTTAACCTCCTGTTTGGCCCAGTTTGCAATTTCTGCGGAAGATGAACAGGAATAGGGAGAACCAATGAGAGACTAGCTGGAGGTGTCTGGACGGGCAAATTTAACTCTCATTTCCCACCAGGAAGAGGAATTAACCAAAGGCTCAGCTTGCCGTTCCGGAACAAGATTAGGGCCTGAAGCAATCCTGCGGTGTTGCGGCCAGCTCACAAGAAAGCGAGTTGAAGAAAGGAGCTCAGGGGCACTGTAATTCACAAACCTGCAGAGTTATAAATGACAGCTATCGTCCAAAAATATACTGAAGTAAGGCTGCCAAGAGGACTTGAAAGCAGGGCAGAATTGCAGGAAACCGATTTCAGGAGGTAGACAGGAATTGCATTTAAAGCATAGGAAAAGAGGCAGAACGTCCACAATGATGCACTTGGCCAAAAAGGGCGTATGCGTTTTTTCCTGAATATATTCAGGAAAAAACGCATACGCCCTTTTTGGCCAACCAAGCAAGCTTGCAGAGGAAATCTGCACTACAATGAAGTCTCACTTCTCCCCGGTCAAAAGGGCCATCTGAAAAAAGTGTAAAATCCAGAAAGGCAGGAGAGGCCATGGAGAACAGGGAGCCTTGTTATGCTGATGGGCGGGATGTAAATTGCCAACAGCCACTGGGGAGAAGTGTATGGTGTTTCCTGAAACATCTAAAAAACAAAGCAACAGAGCCTAGGGCACTTCCACTTATGGTCCTATAGCTTAGGGAAATTAAAATCAAAAAGACACAGCCACCCAAAAATTTGGTACGGCTCTGTTTACAGGAACCTCTTCTGCAGCACAAGTTTAATATGCCAGAGAGCAAATAATGGATAAAGAAGTTGCAGTACTTACGTACAACAGAATACCTCTCAGCAATGAAAACTATGTCACCAGGCCCGTACCAGCATAATGAGTGGATTGAGGCACGGTGATTCTAAGTGAAAAAAGTCACACAGAAAAAGAAACATCATAAGGTACCACTAATACATGGAATGCGAACTTGGCTACACATGAACTGAATTACAAAACAGAACAGGGTGTCATGTTTAGAAAACCAACTTATGCTTGCTTAAGGGGGAAGGTTAGTTGGGGTGCTGCATAAAACCTGTGTTTGAAATTAGCACAGATACCGTTCCATAAGCTAAATATGTAATAGACAAGACCTACCCCTTGCTCAAGGAAATGGACTCAACAATGAGATATCACCTCACACCTGGTAGAATGGGCATCATCAGAAAATCTAGAAACAAAAAATGCTGGAAAGGGTGTGGAGAAATGGAACCCTCTTCCACTATTGTTGGGAATATAAATTGATACAGTCACTATGGAGAACAATATGGAGTTTCTTAAGAAACTAACAGTAGAATTACCATATGATACAGCAATCCCAGTTCTGGACATATACCCAGACAAAACCATAAATCAAAAAGAGACATTCACCGCAATGTTCATTGCCTCACTCTTTACAATATCGAGGTAATGGAAGCAACCTAAATGCCCACAGACAGACGAATGCATAAAGCAGTGGTACATATATAAAATGGAATATTACTAAGCCATGAAAAGGAATGAAATTGGGTCATTTGTAGAGACGTCGATGGATCTAGAGAGTGTCATACAGAGTGAAGTAAGTCAGAAAGAGAAAAACAAATCTTGTATATTCATGCATATATGTGGAACCTAGAAAAACTGTACAGGTTAACCATTTTGCAAGGCATAAATAGAGCAACAGATGTAGACAACAAACGTATGGACAACAAGCGGGGAAAGCTGTTGGAGGTTGGTGGTGGGAGGAGTTGAGAGACTGGGATTGGCATGTATACATTTATATGTATAAAATAGATAACCAATAAGAACCTGCTGTATAAAAATATAAAATAAAATTCAAAATTAAAAAGAAATAAAATTTAAAAAAAAAACAGAAAAAACAATTATTCCCTTCACATACATGTATTTATATGAATAAATTATTTCCATGCTTATATCTGTAAATACAAAAAAGAGGAATAAAATCTACCTTGAACCAAAAACGAAAAAGAGAAAAAAAACACAGAACCCACCAGTTCCACAGAGGAAAACCGTATCAGGGCACTTGCTCCAGTTGTAAACAATTCTGAAGTTGGTCAGTGGTGGGGAATCGTCTCCCATTCAGCCAGCAGCCCCCACGCAACAAGCGTCCTCATTGCAAAGCTGGGGCACCGTGCTGAGGCATCTGTGAGTAAACGTGAGCTGAGCCCCAGGCCAGTTGCTGCTGAACTATTCCTACCCGTCCCAGGTAAAACACCTGAATTTATACAAGGACTTGAAAGCCTAGAGGAAGGGCCATAGAGCCACACGAGTGACAGCATGCCGGCCGACTTGGTGCCTGCAGGCCAGCCAGGATGGTCCTGGCCCTGGGTGCTCTTCTGGAAGATTTCCATTTCCCTGCCTGAGATACCCGTCCTGTCCCTGCCCCCACTGCTTTTTTCCTTCCTCACCTCTGCCCAGGGAGAAATTCCAGCAGCAGGTATAGGTGACACATCCTCTTCTTTAGCAGGTGGCAGCCTGGCTGCTGCTGCAGAAAGTCCAGCAGAGCCCCACTCACACTGGGCCACCCACAAAGCCGTGGCCTCTCACTCCCTCCCACCAGCCCAGCCCCGAGACTGCTGACAGGGCAGAGAAAATGGCATCAGGAACGGCTGCAGGGGCTCTTGCTGCCTGGAGTGGTATTTATATTGATCTCAACCCAGGCACACCTGGGGAGGGCTGGCCGGCACGGTAAGGCTGCCCAGGTCAGCCAATCATCACCCCTCAGGGGCTCACAGTTGCAGAAAATGGAACTTGCTGAACCGGCCAGGTCCAAGGAACAGGTGTGGGCTCTGAGAGTGAGGATAGACAAGGGGCTGCAGCTTTGGCTTGTTTTCTAATGATTTTATCTGGCCCATGAGTGGGAGACAACTTCAAGAAAACCCTCTCCTAATGAGAGGAACCCTGGAGTCATGGAGAGGAGGGGTGGGTGGTGGTTGGAGACAGAGGCCTGGTGCCCCGGGTGCAGTGGAAGTCTCTGGAAGACCAGGTGGAGGGAGGCCGCACAGAGTGATGCCCAGGGTCACAGACCTGTCGCAGCTGCTGTTTGTTAGTTCAAGTCCTGCTCTGAGGTGCTCTGTGTCAGCTCTGAGCGACAGGTGAGCTGGGGGTGCTCTGCAATGAGGGCTATGTGCACGGTTCCTGTGTGCCCAGCCCTGCCACGGTACCTGCAAGGGTAGCTCTGTATCCTGGGAGGGGCCTGACCACGAGAGCCCCGTGGGCTGGGGTGGGGGTGGGGTACCTGCCCAGGTGAGCTCCATATTCTGGGATTGGTCTGACCACGAGAGCCCCATGGGCTGCTGGGGACCTGGTAAAGGATGTCAGGACAGTCAGTGAAGCCACCGAGGATATACCTCCAGCTGCTCCTAATTCCTACACCCTGCTGGTCATTCTACCAACCACCAGGACATGGTATTCTGTATTAGTCTTCAATGATGCCTTCTTTTGTATTCCATTAGTCCCAGAGTCACAAGAAATTTTGGCTTGTGAGTGGCAGGACTCAACATACAACTAAAACAATACTTCCGGGCCGTCTTGCCCCAAGGGTGCAAAAATTCCCACACCATCTTTGGGGAAAGCTTAGCTAAAGACCTAAAAGTTCTACCTCTGGGAAAGGAAACCCTCCTTCAGTACGCAGACGACATTCTGATCGCCAGCCCTACTAAGGAGGCCTCTGAACTACCAAGCCAATAAAGGATAGAAGTTGTCCAAGAAAAAGCTCAAATATCACAGACTGCAGTGACCTGCCTGGGCTTCGTTCTCACAGAAGGTCGGAGAAGCCCATCCCAGGAAAGGGAAGAAACCATTTTCAGCCTTACCCCTTTCTAAAACTAGAAGACAGCTTAGGGGTTCCTGGGGAGGCCAGGGTTTGCTGCTTCTGGATCCCTAACTACAGTCTACTAGCTGGGCCTCTATATGAAACACTGAAAGGAAAAGATGATGATCCTTTTGAATAGAATCCAGAAGTGGCCTTTCAAGAATGGAAAGAGCAGTCAATTCAGACCCTTGCCCTGGAACTCCCTAATTTAGCTAAACCCTTTGACCTTTACATTCCCGGTGAAAGGTGAATCGCCATTGGAGAATTAGTGCAAAAACTGGGACCACTTGAAATGGAACAATGCAAGAATGCCATCCAGGTAGGATAAACTACGGGCACCAAGGGGCTTGGCCCACTGCCACATCTGGCCAAGATACTGGCGGTATCTAAAAACCTGGAAATCAGCAGCCCCAAAGGCCACCTCCCTCCTAAGGGAAAAGGACCCCACGTGGTGATCCTAACCACCAACCATGCCCTGAAGTTGCAGGGTTCGCTCTGTGGGCACACCAACCTCGAGTGAGGAGGCCTTCCAACTCCAACATCCAGAGAGATAACCGGGGGCAACAGGGCACCATGACGACTCGTGTGAACATCACTTGACCTGGAGTTTCTCTCATAAAACAACAAGAGTGTGTCCCAAAAGAGTAGACTACTGCTTGCAGGACATACTGCACCCAGAGGGGAGCTAATAATCTTGGCGGGGGAACCGTATATCACACTGTCACCATAGAAAAGCCTACAGACACCGTGATGATGGTGGCCAATGAGACTGGCTGGACTCCTGTTTACTTCAAAAGGCTGTTGACTCAGTGGCCATCATGGTCCTTGATCACCACTGACCCTGGACTGTCTGGGATTTGAGCGGGCAGGGCTCTGACACCTGGTGCTGTTTGTACATTAATTCAGGGACCTAATTGAAGAAAGCGCAGACTACTGGTCAGAGCATCTAGGCTGGCAGAAACGGTCAGCCTAAGGTGGCCGAACAAATGTGGGGCGGGGTGAAACAGGTTCCCACAGCGTCTCTGCACATCTCTTTCCTGGACCCTTAAAGGTCATTAGAATCTATAACACTTCCAATGCTGGTGCTCAGGTGGACGAGCAGGGAGGCAGGGGGCCTGGGGACAATCAACGTCACCTGGAGGCTGCTGGGGAGAAGCTCTGACCCTCGCCCCCGGGTATGAGGGCTCCCAACTCAGCACTCAGCAGTTACAGAAGAAGGGTCTGCACCCTCAGCACTCCAAGAATGAGGAACGGGACAAAAGGCAGAGGAGGGGTTTGTCCCCAGCAAAGCCCATTAAAAATCCCTGGGAGATAAAAATAGAATCTGGGCAATAAAGTCAAGTCTAACCTTTTTTATCCTTTGTGCTTTGTCTAATTTCATGTGCTCCTAGGGTCCCGCATGCAGAGGTTCCACACCCGGCACTTCAGACCAGATTTCCTAGTGCAGAATGGCTGGGACGACACCTCAGCTCCTGGGGCCCAGTGCAGACTCCGCGATATAGAGCCTGAGCTGCAGCCAACCCGGCCCTCGAGAGCTCCGCCCCCTCCCTCCCACTGACTCTGACAGGATCTCTACACAACAGCCCAGCCCACAGCCCACGGGGTAGTGCATGCTCTCACCTCTCCATTCTCTGATCAAAATATAAAGTTTCCTTTGCTTGTGAACCAAACTCAGTCTCGATCTGTTGGCCCCAATGACACTGGGCAGGGGGACACTTGTTGGGGTCCACTCTGGAGGATCAGTAACAGAAATTGAGACTATTGTAACCTCAATGAACAGATGTGTGAGCCAAACTGTAGTTAACATAGAACAGTGTATAAGGCTCGGGTAAAATAAGATGTTTCTAACACTTCCATTTGATATTTCCATCACTTTATTATAAGCAAGTTCAGTGAAAAGGTCTGTCTTATTTGTCAGGTCAATATTAGAGAAACGAAGTGATTTCTTTCCAAGGATGTACATCTAATAATCTTGGTTAAAGCTTCAATCTTGTTTTAAATGCTTTTCCATTGAAAATGATACCTCTCTTTCAGCTCCCCCATTTCTGAGAAGTATAAAATCTTATAATTTATTATTACCAAAGGGGAAAGGTGGGAGGAGGGATAAATTAACAGTTTGGGATTAACACATACACACTGCTATGTATAAAATAGATCATCAACAAGGAACTACTGTATAGCACAGGGAACTACACTCAACATTTTGCAATAACCTATAAGGGGAAATAATCTGGAAAAGAATAGATATTTTTATTGACATCATCTATCAATGACAGTTAAAGTGTAACCTAAGGGAAGCTGGTGGTGAGTGCTTCTGACCCTGAAGACTTCAATCGTCTAAAGTTTGGACTCTGCCTACTTCCCAAGGCCCTTAATGAACATATGTGTAGCCATAGCTTAAAAAATTCCCCAGTTTGGGTTTTGGGCAGACACTGATTTTGAAAAAGCCCTGGTGTTCTCCTTACATGAATGGGACTCTTCCTACTGCTAAAACATGTCTGTCACACACAGAGGATGGTATACCGTCTGATCGGGAAGAGTTTGGAAAAGGCATCTCATCTCCTCATCTCCTGGTGCTCGGGTTCACCCCTCCAGCGTCTTTACTAACAGTCTCCCCACTTGGAGATGTCAGCACTGTCAACATCCTGTTGCGTACAGTTTGGAATTTGTCCAGAGGATGAAGCGGAAGGATGAGGAACAATGAGAGACAAGTCCTAGGTGTTCAGACAGGCACATGTCACTCTAATTTCCAATCAGGAAGACGAATTGACCAAAGGCTAGGGTTGCCCATGGAAACAGTATAGGGCTTGAGGAAATCCCGCTGCTTTGTGGCCAGTTCCCATAAACGCAAGTTGAACAATGGAACTCAGGGGCAGTAAAATTCATGAAACTGCAGAGTTGAAAATATCCATCACTGAAAAATGTCTTGAGGAAAGTCAGAGAAAAGGACTTGTAAGCAAGGGAGAATGGCAGGAAAGGGATCTGAGGAGGTAGAAAGGACTCGCCATTAAGCACAAGAAAAGGAGCTGAACATTGCCAACATTGCAGTTGGCCAAAAAGGGTGTATGCGTTTTTTTCTGTATATATTCAAGAAAAGGGCATACACTTTTTTAGCCAAGCAAACAGGTGGGCACTGGAAGTCAATACTACAAAAGATATCACTTCGCATCAGTCAGAAGAGCCATCCTCATAAAGCGTAAACAACAGAAATGCAGGACAGGGCAAGGAGAAGAGGGAGCCCTGTGAGACTTATAGTGGAAATGTATATTGCCAACGGCCATTCTGGAGAAGTGTATTGTGTTTACTAAAGCATCTAAAAAATGAGCTACAGAGCATAGGGCAATTGCACTCATGGGTGTATATCTTGGGAAAAACAAAAATTGAGAGGACACAGGCACCCCAAAGTTTACTCCCTCTCTGTTTAAAAGATCCTCGACTAGGATATAACTTAAATGTCTCTGGAGGGAAAAAATGGATAGAGATGTGGTACTTAGGTAGAGTGGAATATTATTCAGCCTGGAAATCAATGAACTATGGCCCGTTGTAACAACTCCGGAGGAGTTACGTATGATCTTTCTAAGTGACATAATTCAAAAAGAAAAGACACATATCATAAGATATCACTTAAAGGTGGAATCCAAAATGGCTACACATGAAATAAATTACAAAACAAAAACATAGTCAAATATGTAGAAAACACGCATAAGGCTGCTAAACGGGAAAGGTGGGGAGGGGTGAGGCATCATCCAGGAGGTTGAAATTAGCAAAGATACCATTCCAAATACCAAACTGATAATCAACAAGGCCCACACGGTAGCTAAAAGAACTGCACTCAGCACACTCAAGTCACCGGAAAAGAATATATACGACTGGTAAGAATCTGAAAAAGAATTTACTGATGTCTCTTGTACGTGAATCAAGTGGATGTACAGCAGCAAGAAACAGAGCTTTGAAAATCAGCTGTAACCAATATAGTAATAAATTGAAAAAAATAAATGACAGAGAGACAGAGAAAACCTCTTACAACTTTTCCTCAGGGACGGTGATGCAACATGGATTGAACACATCTAGACCCACAGCAGGATGAGACATAAGGCTGGAAACTGTTTGCACTAAGAGAAATGTGAGGTTGGGTGAGGAAATGCACACCCTTTAAAGTAATACTACCTGGTACCCATTCAATGGGTCCCAAATCTGCAGGTTCAAGGGATCTTCCTACAGCTAAAACATGCATGGAAAACCCAGAGGACTGTACACCATGTGATCGGGAGATGTGTCTAAAATGCAGCTCATTTATCCTCTCCTGGTGCTCCTGTTCACCATTCTGGCCACGTTACTTAGAATCTCTCCACTTGGAGAATCAGCACATTTAAACTTCTGTTTCACACATTTTGCAAATTGTGAGGAGGATGAACGGGAAGAGGGGGAACCAATGAGAGAATAGTTGTAGGGGTTTGGATGGGCACATATCACTCTAATTTCCCATTAAGAATAAGAATTGAAAAAAGGCTCAGCCCACCTCGCCGGAGCCAAAATAGGTCCTGAAGCAATTCTGTGGGTTTGAGCCCAGCTCACAAAAGAGCAACTTAAGAAATGGAGCTCAGGGTCACTGCAATTCACAAACCTGCAGAGTTATAAATGAAAACTAACGTCCAAAAATATGTTGAGGTAAGGCAAAGAAGAGGATCTGAATGCAAGACAGAATTGCAAGAAACAGATTTCAAGAGATAGATTGGACTCGTCTTTAAAGCACATGAAAAGCGGCAGAATTTCGACAATGATGCAGTTGGCCCAAAAGGGCGTATGCGTTTTTTCCTGATTATAACCAGGAAAAAACACATACGCACTTTATGGGCAACGAAGCAAGCAAGCAATGCAAATGTGCACAACAAAGAAGTCTCATTTCCCACTGGTCAAAAGGGCCATCCTAAAAATTTGTAAAAACCAGAAATGCAGGACAGGCCATGGAGAACAGGGAGCCTTTATACGCTGATGGGCAGTGTGTGAACTGCCGAGAGCCACTCTGGAGAAGTGTATGGTGGTTCCTAAATCATCTAGAAAACAGAGCTACAGAGCATAGGACACTTCCAATCATGGGAGTATATCTAGGGAAGTCTAAAAATCAACAAGACACAAGCACACCACAGTTTAGGGCTACTCTGTTTACAAGAACCTCAACTTCAGTACACCCTAAATATCCCAGGAAAGAGAACAATGGATAAAGAAGATGTGGTACTTATGTACAATGGAATATCTCTTCACCATGAAATCAATGTAATAAGGCTAGTAGAAGGATAAAGAGTGGATTTAGGTCCGATAATACTACTTGAAATAAGTCAAACAGAAAAAGAAACATATCATAAGATATCACTTATAGAGGGAGGGTAAATATGGCTGCACAAGAAATGAATTACAGAACAGAACAGTGTCTCACATTTAGAAAACACACTTATGTCAGCTTAAGGGGAAAGGAGAGGTGGGGTGATGCATAAAACCAGAGTTTGAAATTAGCACAGATACCGTTCAATAAACCAAATAGATATTAGACAAGATCTACACCTTGCTCAATGAACTGGCCTCAACACACCCTATACACCGCAGAGAAATATATCTGAGTAATAAGAATCTTAAAACCCATGTATTGATATATCTCCATAAGGGAATCAAGTGTGTGCAGAGCGGCACAAACACAGCAGTGAAAATGAGCTAAACCCCATTATAGAAATAAATTTTAAAAACAAAACGCAGAAACAATGAAAGAGAGAAAAATTCTTACAAAATTTGCTCAGGGGCTGTGATGCAACCTGGATTGACCACATATAAACCCACAGCTGGATAAGACATAAGGCTGGACACTTGGGGCTGAGAGGATTGGTGAGCTTTGGTGAGCAACTGCCAAAAGTTTAATGCAATACTTCATGCTACTCATTCCAAGGGTCCCAAAACTCCAGGTTGAAGGGAATCTTCCTACAGCTAAACCATGCTTGGGAAACCCAGCGACTGGTATACCATATGATCGGGAAAGGTTTCTAAAACGCACCTCATTTTTCCTCTCCTGGGGCTCCGGATCGACATTCCGGCCGCTTTACTAACAATATCCCCACATGGAGAGTCAATGCCTTTAAGTTCTGGTATCGCACAGTCTGCAGTTAGTGCGGAGGATGAATGGAAATAGGGGGAACCAGTGAGAAACTAGCTATAGCAGTTTCAATGGGCACATGTCACTCTAATTTCACATCAGTAAGAAGAATAAACCAAAGGCACAGCAAGGTGCCCCAGAAGAAGAATAGGGCCTGAAGGAATCCTGTGGTTATGAGGCAAGATCACAAAAATAAGAGCTGAAAAATGGAGCTAAGGGCCACTGCAATTCAAAAACCTGCAGAGTTATAAAGGCCAACTATTTTCAAAAAATATATTGAGATAAGGCTATGAAGAGGCATTGAAAGCAAGGCACAATTGCAGGAAACCGATTTCAGGAGGTAGACTGGAATTGCATTTAAAGCATAGGAAAAGAGGCAGAACGTCCACAATGATGCACTTGGCCAAAAAGGGCGTATGCGTTTTTTCCTGAATATATTCAGGAAAAAACGCATACGCCCTTTTTGGCCAACCAAGCAAGCTTGCAAAGGAAATCTGCACTACAATGAAGTCTCACTTCCCCCCGGTCAAAAGGGCCATCTGAAAAAAGTGTAAAATCCAGAAAGGCAGGACAGGCCATGGAGAACTGGGAGCCTTGTTATGCTGATGGGCGGGATGTAAATTGCCAACAGCCTCTCTGGAGAAGTGTATGGTGTTTCCTGAAACATCTAAAAAACAAAGCAACAGAGCCTAGGGCACTTCCACTTATGGTCCTATAGATTAGGGAAATTAAAATCAAAAAGACACAGCAACCCCAAAGTTTGGGACAGCTGTGTTTACAAGAACCTCCTTTACAGTACAAGTTCAATATCGCAGAAAGCGAAAAATGGATAAAGAAGTTGTGGTACTTACGTACAATGCAATATCACTCAGCAATGAAATCTATGTCATCAGGCCCATAGCAGCATAATGAGTGGATTCAGGTATGATGATTCTAACTGAAATAAGTCACACAGAAAAAGAAACATCATAAGATATCACTAATACAAGGAATGTAAACTTGGCTACACAGGAACTGGATTACAAAACAGAAGAGGGTCTCAAATTTAGAAAACCAACTTATGCTTGCTTAAGGGGAAAGGTGAGTTGGGGTGCTGCATAAAACCAGAGATTGAAATGAGCACAGATAAAGTTCCTTAAGCCCAATATGGAATAGACAAGAGCTACTCCTTGCTCAACGAAAGGGACTCAACACCCCATATTAAACGCCTAAGAATGTACCTGACTAATAAGTATCTTAAAACCTATGGATCGCTCTGTCTCCGAAAGAGAAGCAAGCGTGTGTACAGGGGCATAAACGCAGCAGTGATAGGATTGGAGAGGTTCGGTGAGCCAATGAAGACCCTTTGAAGTCATATTGCATGGGACCCATTCCACAGGTCTCAACTCTCCAGGTTTAAGGGATTCTTCCTTCAGCTAAAACATGCATGTGGAACCCAGAGTATGATCAACCATGTGATTGGGAGACGTGTTCCAATATGTCTCACTTCTCGTCCCCTGGTACTCGGGTGCAATATTCCAGACGCTTTACTAACACTCTCCCGACTTGGAGAGTCAGTGCATTTAACCTCCTGTTTGGCCCAGTTTGCAATTTCTGCGGAAGATGAACAGGAATAGGGAGAACCAAAGACAGACTAGCTGGAGGTGTCTGGACGGGCAAATTTAACTCTCATTTCCCACCAGGAAGAGGAATTAACCAAAGGCTCACCGTGCCATGCCGGAACCAGATTAGGGCCTGAAGCAATCCAGCGGTCTTGCCGCCAGCTCACAAGAAAGCGGGTTGAAGAAAGGAGCTGAGAGGCACTGTAATTCACAAACTTGCAGAGTTATAAATGACAGCTATCGTCCAAAAATATACTGAAGTAAGGCTGCCAAGAGGACTTGAAAGCGGGGCAGAATTGCAGGAAACCAATTTCAGGAGGTCGACTGGAATTGCATTTAAAGCATAGGAAAAGAGGCAGAACGTCGACAATGATGCACTTGGCCAAAAAGGGCGTATGCGTTTTTTCCTGAATATATTCAGGAAAAAACGCATACGCACTTTTTGGCCAACCAAGCAAGCTTGCAAAGGAAATCTGCACTACAATGAAGTCTCACTTTCCCCCGGTGAAAAGGGCCATCTGAAAAAAGTGTAAAATCCAGAAAGGCAGGACAGGCCATGGAGAACTGGGAGCCTTGTTATGCTGATGGGCGGGATGTATATTGCCAACAGCCACTTGGGAGAAGTGTATGGTGTTTCTTGAAACATCTAAAAAACAAAGCAACAGAGCCTAGGGCACTTCCACTTATGGCCCTATAGATTAGGGAAATTAAAATCAAAAAGACACAGCCACCCCTAAGTTTGGGACGGCTCTGTTTACAAGAAACTCGTTTATGGGACTAGTTCAATATCGCAGAAAGTGAAAAATGGATAAAGAAGTTGTGGTACTTACGTACAATGCAATATCACTCAGCAATGAAATCTATGTCATCAGGCCCGTAGCAGCATAATGAGTGGATTCAGGTATGATGATTCTAACTGAAATAAGTCACACAGGAAAAGAAACATCATAAGATATCACTAATACACGGAATGTAAACTTGGCTACACAGGAACTGGATTACAAAACAGAACAGGGTCTCAAATTTAGAAAACCAACTTATGCTTGCTTAAGGGGAAAGGTGAGTTGGGGTGCTGCATAAAACCAGAGATTGAAGTGAGCACAGATAAAGTTCCTTAAGCCAAATATGAAATAGACAAGAGCTACTCCTTGCTCAACGAAATGGACTCAACACCCCATATTAAACGCCTAAGAATGTACCTGACTAGTAAGTATCTTAAAACCTATGGATCGCTATGTCTCCAAAAGAGAATCAAGCGTGTGTACAGGGGCATAAACGCAGCAGTGATGGGATTGGGGAGGTTCGGTGAGCAAATGAAGACCCTTTGAAGTCATATTGCATGGTACCCATTCCACGGGTCTCAACTCTCCAGGTTTAAGGGATTCTTCCTTCAGCTAAATCATGCATGTGGAACCCAGAGTATGATCAACCGTGTGATCGGGAGTCGTGTTCAAATATGTCTCAGTTTTCGTCCCCTGGTACTCGGGTGCAACATTCCAGACGCTTTACTAACACTCTCCCGACTTGGAGAGTCAGTGCCTTTAACCTCCTGTTTGGCCCAGTTTGCAATTTCTGCGGAAGATGAACAGGAATAGGGAGAACCAATGAGAGACTAGCTGGAGGTGTCTGGACGGGCAAATTTAACTCTCATTTCCCACCAGGAAGAGGAATTAACCAAAGGCTCAGCGTGCCGTGCCGGAACCAGATTAGGGCCTGAAGCAATCCTGCGGTGTTGTGGCCAGCTCACAAGAAAGCGGGTTGAAGAAAGGCGCTCAGGGGCACTGTAATTCACAAACCTGCAGAGTTATAAATGACAGCTATCGTACAAAAATATACTGAAGTAAGGCTGCCAAGAGGACTTGAAAGCGGGGCAGAATTGCAGGAAACCAATTTCAGGAGGTAGACTGGAATTGCATTTAAAGCATAGGAAAAGAGGCAGAACGTCGTCAATGATGCACTTGGCCAAAAAGGGCGTATGCGTTTTTTCCTGAATATATTCAGGAAAAAACGCATACGCCCTTTTTGGCCAACCAAGCAAGCTTGCAGAGGAAATCTGCACTACAATGAAGTCTCACTTCTCCCCGGTCAAAAGGGCCATCTGAAAAAAGTGTAAAATCCAGAAAGGCAGGAGAGGCCATGGAGAACAGGGAGCCTTGTTATGCTGATGGGCGGGATGTAAATTGCCAACAGCCACTGGGGAGAAGTGTATGGTGTTTCCTGAAACATCTAAAAAACAAAGCAACAGAGCCTAGGGCACTTCCACTTATGGTCCTATAGCTTAGGGAAATTAAAATCAAAAAGACACAGCCACCCAAAAATTTGGTACGGCTCTGTTTACAGGAACCTCTTCTGCAGCACAAGTTTAATATGCCAGAGAGCAAATAATGGATAAAGAAGTTGCAGTACTTACGTACAACAGAATACCTCTCAGCAATGAAAACTATGTCACCAGGCCCGTACCAGCATAATGAGTGGATTGAGGCACGGTGATTCTAAGTGAAAAAAGTCACACAGAAAAAGAAACATCATAAGGTACCACTAATACATGGAATGCGAACTTGGCTACACATGAACTGAATTACAAAACAGAACAGGGTCTCATGTTTAGAAAACCAACTTATGCTTGCTTAAGGGGGAAGGTTAGTTGGGGTGCTGCATAAAACCTGTGTTTGAAATTAGCACAGATACCGTTCCATAAGCTAAATATGTAATAGACAAGACCTACCCCTTGCTCAAGGAAATGGACTCAACAATGAGATATCACCTCACACCTGGTAGAATGGGCATCATCAGAAAATCTAGAAACAAAAAATGCTGGAAAGGGTGTGGAGAAATGGAACCCTCTTCCACTATTGTTGGGAATATAAATTGATACAGTCACTATGGAGAACAATATGGAGTTTCTTAAGAAACTAACAGTAGAATTACCATATGATACAGCAATCCCAGTTCTGGACATATACCCAGACAAAACCATAAATCAAAAAGAGACATTCACCGCAATGTTCATTGCCTCACTCTTTACAATATCGAGGTAATGGAAGCAACCTAAATGCCCACAGACAGACGAATGCATAAAGCTGTGGTACATATATAAAATGGAATATTACTAAGCCATGAAAAGGAATGAAATTGGGTCATTTGTAGAGACGTCGATGGATCTAGAGAGTGTCATACAGAGTGAAGTAAGTCAGAAAGAGAAAAACAAATCTTGTATATTCATGCATATATGTGGAACCTAGAAAAACTGTACAGGTTAACCATTTTGCAAGGCATAAATAGAGCAACAGATGTAGACAACAAACGTATGGACAACAAGCGGGGAAAGCTGTTGGAGGTTGGTGGTGGGAGGAGTTGAGAGACTGGGATTGGCATGTATACATTTATATGTATAAAATAGATAACCAATAAGAACCTGCTGTATAAAAATATAAAATAAAATTCAAAATTAAAAAGAAATAAAATTTAAAAAAAAAACAGAAAAAACAATTATTCCCTTCACATACATGTATTTATATGAATAAATTATTTCCATGCTTATATCTGTAAATACAAAAAAGAGGAATAAAATCTACCTTGAACCAAAAACGAAAAAGAGAAAAAAAACACAGAACCCACCAGTTCCACAGAGGAAAACCGTATCAGGGCACTTGCTCCAGTTGTAAACAATTCTGAAGTTGGTCAGTGGTGGGGAATCGTCTCCCATTCAGCCAGCAGCCCCCACGCAACAAGCGTCCTCATTGCAAAGCTGGGGCACCGTGCTGAGGCATCTGTGAGTAAACGTGAGCTGAGCCCCAGGCCAGTTGCTGCTGAACTATTCCTACCCGTCCCAGGTAAAACACCTGAATTTATACAAGGACTTGAAAGCCTAGAGGAAGGGCCATAGAGCCACACGAGTGACAGCATGCCGGCCGACTTGGTGCCTGCAGGCCAGCCAGGATGGTCCTGGCCCTGGGTGCTCTTCTGGAAGATTTCCATTTCCCTGCCTGAGATACCCGTCCTGTCCCTGCCCCCACTGCTTTTTTCCTTCCTCACCTCTGCCCAGGGAGAAATTCCAGCAGCAGGTATAGGTGACACATCCTCTTCTTTAGCAGGTGGCAGCCTGGCTGCTGCTGCAGAAAGTCCAGCAGAGCCCCACTCACACTGGGCCACCCACAAAGCCGTGGCCTCTCACTCCCTCCCACCAGCCCAGCCCCGAGACTGCTGACAGGGCAGAGAAAATGGCATCAGGAACGGCTGCAGGGGCTCTTGCTGCCTGGAGTGGTATTTATATTGATCTCAACCCAGGCACACCTGGGGAGGGCTGGCCGGCACGGTAAGGCTGCCCAGGTCAGCCAATCATCACCCCTCAGGGGCTCACAGTTGCAGAAAATGGAACTTGCTGAACCGGCCAGGTCCAAGGAACAGGTGTGGGCTCTGAGAGTGAGGATAGACAAGGGGCTGCAGCTTTGGCTTGTTTTCTAATGATTTTATCTGGCCCATGAGTGGGAGACAACTTCAAGAAAACCCTCTCCTAATGAGAGGAACCCTGGAGTCATGGAGAGGAGGGGTGGGTGGTGGTTGGAGACAGAGGCCTGGTGCCCCGGGTGCAGTGGAAGTCTCTGGAAGACCAGGTGGAGGGAGGCCGCACAGAGTGATGCCCAGGGTCACAGACCTGTCGCAGCTGCTGTTTGTTAGTTCAAGTCCTGCTCTGAGGTGCTCTGTGTCAGCTCTGAGCGACAGGTGAGCTGGGGGTGCTCTGCAATGAGGGCTATGTGCACGGTTCCTGTGTGCCCAGCCCTGCCACGGTACCTGCAAGGGTAGCTCTGTATCCTGGGAGGGGCCTGACCACGAGAGCCCCGTGGGCTGGGGTGGGGGTGGGGTACCTGCCCAGGTGAGCTCCATATTCTGGGATTGGTCTGACCACGAGAGCCCCATGGGCTGCTGGGGACCTGGTAAAGGATGTCAGGACAGTCAGTGAAGCCACCGAGGATATACCTCCAGCTGCTCCTAATTCCTACACCCTGCTGGTCATTCTACCAACCACCAGGACATGGTATTCTGTATTAGTCTTCAATGATGCCTTCTTTTGTATTCCATTAGTCCCAGAGTCACAAGAAATTTTGGCTTGTGAGTGGCAGGACTCAACATACAACTAAAACAATACTTCCGGGCCGTCTTGCCCCAAGGGTGCAAAAATTCCCACACCATCTTTGGGGAAAGCTTAGCTAAAGACCTAAAAGTTCTACCTCTGGGAAAGGAAACCCTCCTTCAGTACGCAGACGACATTCTGATCGCCAGCCCTACTAAGGAGGCCTCTGAACTACCAAGCCAATAAAGGATAGAAGTTGTCCAAGAAAAAGCTCA
This sequence comes from Orcinus orca, assembly GCF_937001465.1. Taxonomy (NCBI): domain Eukaryota; kingdom Metazoa; phylum Chordata; class Mammalia; order Artiodactyla; family Delphinidae; genus Orcinus; species Orcinus orca. Next base: position 7,646 of record NW_026044073.1, on the reverse strand, counting down.
AATATCACAGACTGCAGTGACCTGCCTGGGCTTCGTTCTCACAGAAGGTCGGAGAAGCCCATCCCAGGAAAGGGAAGAAACCATTTTCAGCCTTACCCCTTTCTAAAACTAGAAGACAGCTTAGGGGTTCCTGGGGAGGCCAGGGTTTGCTGCTTCTGGATCCCTAACTACAGTCTACTAGCTGGGCCTCTATATGAAACACTGAAAGGAAAAGATGATGATCCTTTTGAATAGAATCCAGAAGTGGCCTTTCAAGAATGGAAAGAGCAGTCAATTCAGACCCTTGCCCTGGAACTCCCTAATTTAGCTAAACCCTTTGACCTTTACATTCCCGGTGAAAGGTGAATCGCCATTGGAGAATTAGTGCAAAAACTGGGACCACTTGAAATGGAACAATGCAAGAATGCCATCCAGGTAGGATAAACTACGGGCACCAAGGGGCTTGGCCCACTGCCACATCTGGCCAAGATACTGGCGGTATCTAAAAACCTGGAAATCAGCAGCCCCAAAGGCCACCTCCCTCCTAAGGGAAAAGGACCCCACGTGGTGATCCTAACCACCAACCATGCCCTGAAGTTGCAGGGTTCGCTCTGTGGGCACACCAACCTCGAGTGAGGAGGCCTTCCAACTCCAACATCCAGAGAGATAACCGGGGGCAACAGGGCACCATGACGACTCGTGTGAACATCACTTGACCTGGAGTTTCTCTCATAAAACAACAAGAGTGTGTCCCAAAAGAGTAGACTACTGCTTGCAGGACATACTGCACCCAGAGGGGAGCTAATAATCTTGGCGGGGGAACCGTATATCACACTGTCACCATAGAAAAGCCTACAGACACCGTGATGATGGTGGCCAATAAGACCAGCTGGACTCCTGTTTACTTCAAAAGGCTGTTGACTCAGTGGCCATCATGGTCCTTGATCACCACTGACCCTGGACTGTCTGGGATTTGAGCGGGCAGGGCTCTGACACCTGGTGCTGTTTGTACATTAATTCAGGGACCTAATTGAAGAAAGCGCAGACTACTGGTCAGAGCATCTAGGCTGGCAGAAACGGTCAGCCTAAGGTGGCCGAACAAATGTGGGGCGGGGTGAAACAGGTTCCCACAGCGTCTCTGCACATCTCTTTCCTGGACCCTTAAAGGTCATTAGAATCTATAACACTTCCAATGCTGGTGCTCAGGTGGACGAGCAGGGAGGCAGGGGGCCTGGGGACAATCAACGTCACCTGGAGGCTGCTGGGGAGAAGCTCTGACCCTCGCCCCCGGGTATGAGGGCTCCCAACTCAGCACTCAGCAGTTACAGAAGAAGGGTCTGCACCCTCAGCACTCCAAGAATGAGGAACGGGACAAAAGGCAGAGGAGGGGTTTGTCCCCAGCAAAGCCCATTAAAAATCCCTGGGAGATAAAAATAGAATCTGGGCAATAAAGTCAAGTCTAACCTTTTTTATCCTTTGTGCTTTGTCTAATTTCATGTGCTCCTAGGGTCCCGCATGCAGAGGTTCCACACCCGGCACTTCAGACCAGATTTCCTAGTGCAGAATGGCTGGGACGACACCTCAGCTCCTGGGGCCCAGTGCAGACTCCGCGATATAGAGCCTGAGCTGCAGCCAACCCGGCCCTCGAGAGCTCCGCCCCCTCCCTCCCACTGACTCTGACAGGATCTCTACACAACAGCCCAGCCCACAGCCCACGGGGTAGTGCATGCTCTCACCTCTCCATTCTCTGATCAAAATATAAAGTTTCCTTTGCTTGTGAACCAAACTCAGTCTCGATCTGTTGGCCCCAATGACACTGGGCAGGGGGACACTTGTTGGGGTCCACTCTGGAGGATCAGTAACAGAAATTGAGACTATTGTAACCTCAATGAACAGATGTGTGAGCCAAACTGTAGTTAACATAGAACAGTGTATAAGGCTCGGGTAAAATAAGATGTTCCTAACACTTCCATTTGATATTTCCATCACTTTATTATAAGCAAGTTCAGTGAAAAGGTCTGTCTTATTTGTCAGGTCAATATTAGAGAAACGAAGTGATTTCTTTCCAAGGATGTACATCTAATAATCTTGGTTAAAGCTTCAATCTTGTTTTAAATGCTTTTCCATTGAAAATGATACCTCTCTTTCAGCTCCCCCATTTCTGAGAAGTATAAAATCTTATAATTTATTATTACCAAAGGGGAAAGGTGGGAGGAGGGATAAATTAACAGTTTGGGATTAACACATACACACTGCTATGTATAAAATAGATCATCAACAAGGAACTACTGTATAGCACAGGGAACTACACTCAACATTTTGCAATAACCTATAAGGGGAAATAATCTGGAAAAGAATAGATATTTTTATTGACATCATCTATCAATGACAGTTAAAGTGTAACCTAAGGGAAGCTGGTGGTGAGTGCTTCTGACCCTGAAGACTTCAATCGTCTAAAGTTTGGACTCTGCCTACTTCCCAAGGCCCTTAATGAACATATGTGTAGCCATAGCTTAAAAAATTCCCCAGTTTGGGTTTTGGGCAGACACTGATTTTGAAAAAGCCCTGGTGTTCTCCTTACATGAATGGGACTCTTCCTACTGCTAAAACATGTCTGTCACACACAGAGGATGGTATACCGTCTGATCGGGAAGAGTTTGGAAAAGGCATCTCATCTCCTCATCTCCTGGTGCTCGGGTTCACCCCTCCAGCGTCTTTACTAACAGTCTCCCCACTTGGAGATGTCAGCACTGTCAACATCCTGTTGCGTACAGTTTGGAATTTGTCCAGAGGATGAAGCGGAAGGATGAGGAACAATGAGAGACAAGTCCTAGGTGTTCAGACAGGCACATGTCACTCTAATTTCCAATCAGGAAGACGAATTGACCAAAGGCTAGGGTTGCCCATGGAAACAGTATAGGGCTTGAGGAAATCCCGCTGCTTTGTGGCCAGTTCCCATAAACGCAAGTTGAACAATGGAACTCAGGGGCAGTAAAATTCATGAAACTGCAGAGTTGAAAATATCCATCACTGAAAAATGTCTTGAGGAAAGTCAGAGAAAAGGACTTGTAAGCAAGGGAGAATGGCAGGAAAGGGATCTGAGGAGGTAGAAAGGACTCGCCATTAAGCACAAGAAAAGGAGCTGAACATTGCCAACATTGCAGTTGGCCAAAAAGGGTGTATGCGTTTTTTTCTGTATATATTCAAGAAAAGGGCATACACTTTTTTAGCCAAGCAAACAGGTGGGCACTGGAAGTCAATACTACAAAAGATATCACTTCGCATCAGTCAGAAGAGCCATCCTCATAAAGCGTAAACAACAGAAATGCAGGACAGGGCAAGGAGAAGAGGGAGCCCTGTGAGACTTATAGTGGAAATGTATATTGCCAACGGCCATTCTGGAGAAGTGTATTGTGTTTACTAAAGCATCTAAAAAATGAGCTACAGAGCATAGGGCAATTGCACTCATGGGCGTATATCTTGGGAAAAACAAAAATTGAGAGGACACAGGCACCCCAAAGTTTACTCCCTCTCTGTTTAAAAGATCCTCGACTAGGATATAACTTAAATGTCTCTGGAGGGAAAAAATGGATAGAGATGTGGTACTTAGGTAGAGTGGAATATTATTCAGCCTGGAAATCAATGAACTATGGCCAGTTGTAACAACTCCGGAGGAGTTACGTATGATCTTTCTAAGTGACATAATTCAAAAAGAAAAGACACATATCATAAGATATCACTTAAAGGTGGAATCCAAAATGGCTACACATGAAATAAATTACAAAACAAAAACATAGTCAAATATGTAGAAAACACGCATAAGGCTGCTAAACGGGAAAGGTGGGGAGGGGTGAGGCATCATCCAGGAGGTTGAAATTAGCAAAGATACCATTCCAAATACCAAACTGATAATCAACAAGGCCCACACGGTAGCTAAAAGAACTGCACTCAGCACACTCAAGTCACCGGAAAAGAATATATACGACTGGTAAGAATCTGAAAAAGAATTTACTGATGTCTCTTGTACGTGAATCAAGTGGATGTACAGCAGCAAGAAACAGAGCTTTGAAAATCAGCTGTAACCAATATAGTAATAAATTGAAAAAAATAAATGACAGAGAGACAGAGAAAACCTCTTACAACTTTTCCTCAGGGACGGTGATGCAACATGGATTGAACACATCTAGACCCACAGCAGGATGAGACATAAGGCTGGAAACTGTTTGCACTAAGAGAAATGTGAGGTTGGGTGAGGAAATGCACACCCTTTAAAGTAATACTACCTGGTACCCATTCAATGGGTCCCAAATCTGCAGGTTCAAGGGATCTTCCTACAGCTAAAACATGCATGGAAAACCCAGAGGACTGTACACCATGTGATCGGGAGATGTGTCTAAAATGCAGCTCATTTATCCTCTCCTGGTGCTCCTGTTCACCATTCTGGCCACGTTACTTAGAATCTCTCCACTTGGAGAATCAGCACATTTAAACTTCTGTTTCACACATTTTGCAAATTGTGAGGAGGATGAACGGGAAGAGGGGGAACCAATGAGAGAATAGTTGTAGGGGTTTGGATGGGCACATATCACTCTAATTTCCCATTAAGAATAAGAATTGAAAAAAGGCTCAGCCCACCTCGCCGGAGCCAAAATAGGTCCTGAAGCAATTCTGTGGGTTTGAGCCCAGCTCACAAAAGAGCAACTTAAGAAATGGAGCTCAGGGTCACTGCAATTCACAAACCTGCAGAGTTATAAATGAAAACTAACGTCCAAAAATATGTTGAGGTAAGGCAAAGAAGAGGATCTGAATGCAAGACAGAATTGCAAGAAACAGATTTCAAGAGATAGATTGGACTCGTCTTTAAAGCACATGAAAAGCGGCAGAATTTCGACAATGATGCAGTTGGCCCAAAAGGGCGTATGCGTTTTTTCCTGATTATAACCAGGAAAAAACACATACGCACTTTATGGGCAACGAAGCAAGCAAGCAATGCAAATGTGCACAACAAAGAAGTCTCATTTCCCACTGGTCAAAAGGGCCATCCTAAAAATTTGTAAAAACCAGAAATGCAGGACAGGCCATGGAGAACAGGGAGCCTTTATACGCTGATGGGCAGTGTGTGAACTGCCGAGAGCCACTCTGGAGAAGTGTATGGTGGTTCCTAAATCATCTAGAAAACAGAGCTACAGAACATAGGACACTTCCAATCATGGGAGTATATCTAGGGAAGTCTAAAAATCAACAAGACACAAGCACACCACAGTTTAGGGCTACTCTGTTTACAAGAACCTCAACTTCAGTACACCTTAAATATCCCAGGAAAGAGAACAATGGATAAAGAAGATGTGGTACTTATGTACAATGGAATATCTCTTCACCATGAAATCAATGTAATAAGGCTAGTAGAAGGATAAAGAGTGGATTTAGGTCCGATAATACTACTTGAAATAAGTCAAACAGAAAAAGAAACATATCATAAGATATCACTTATAGAGGGAGGGTAAATATGGCTGCACAAGAAATGAATTACAGAACAGAACAGTGTCTCACATTTAGAAAACACACTTATGTCAGCTTAAGGGGAAAGGAGAGGTGGGGTGATGCATAAAACCAGAGTTTGAAATTAGCACAGATACCGTTCAATAAACCAAATAGATATTAGACAAGATCTACACCTTGCTCAATGAACTGGCCTCAACACACCCTATACACCGCAGAGAAATATATCTGAGTAATAAGAATCTTAAAACCCATGTATTGATATATCTCCATAAGGGAATCAAGTGTGTGCAGAGCGGCACAAACACAGCAGTGAAAATGAGCTAAACCCCATTATAGAAATAAATTTTAAAAACAAAACGCAGAAACAATGAAAGAGAGAAAAATTCTTACAAAATTTGCTCAGGGGCTGTGATGCAACCTGGATTGACCACATATAAACCCACAGCTGGATAAGACATAAGGCTGGACACTTGGGGCTGAGAGGATTGGTGAGCTTTGGTGAGCAACTGCCAAAAGTTTAATGCAATACTTCATGCTACTCATTCCAAGGGTCCCAAAACTCCAGGTTGAAGGGAATCTTCCTACAGCTAAACCATGCTTGGGAAACCCAGCGACTGGTATACCATATGATCGGGAAAGGTTTCTAAAACGCACCTCATTTTTCCTCTCCTGGGGCTCCGGATCGACATTCCGGCCGCTTTACTAACAATATCCCCACATGGAGAGTCAATGCCTTTAAGTTCTGGTATCGCACAGTCTGCAGTTAGTGTGGAGGATGAATGGAAATAGGGGGAACCAGTGAGAAACTAGCTATAGCAGTTTCAATGGGCACATGTCACTCTAATTTCACATCAGTAAGAAGAATAAACCAAAGGCACAGCAAGGTGCCCCAGAAGAAGAATAGGGCCTGAAGGAATCCTGTGGTTATGAGGCAAGATCACAAAAATAAGAGCTGAAAAATGGAGCTAAGGGCCACTGCAATTTAAAAACCTGCAGAGTTATAAAGGCCAACTATTTTCAAAAAATATATTGAAATAAGGCTATGAAGAGGCATTGAAAGCAAGGCACAATTGCAAGAAACCGATTTCAGGAGGTAGACTGGAATTGCATTTAAAGCATAGGAAAAGAGGCAGAACGTCCACAATGATGCACTTGGCCAAAAAGGGCGTATGCGTTTTTTCCTGAATATATTCAGGAAAAAACGCATACGCCCTTTTTGGCCAACCAAGCAAGCTTGCAAAGGAAATCTGCACTACAATGAAGTCTCACTTCCCCCTGGTCAAAAGGGCGATCTGCAAAAAGTGTAAAATCCAGAAAGGCAGGACAGGCCATGGAGAACTGGGAGCCTTGTTATGCTGATGGGTGGGATGTAAATTGCCAACAGCCACTGGGGAGAAGTGTATGGTGTTTCCTGAAACATCTATAAACAAAGCAACAGAGCCTAGGGCACTTCCACTTATGGTCCTATAGCTTAGGGAAATTAAAATCAAAAAGACACAGCCACCCCAAAGTTTGGGATGGCTCTGTTTACAAGAACCTCCTTTACGGTACAAGTTCAATATCGCAGAAAGTGAAAAATGGATAAAGAAGTTGTGGTACTTACGTACAATGCAATATCACTCAGCAATGAAATCTATGTCATCAGGCCAATAGCAGCATAATGAGTGGATTCAGCTATGATGATCCTAACTGAAACAAGTCACACAGAAAAGGAAACATCATAAGATATCACTAATACACGGAATGTAAACTTGGCTACACAGGAACTGGATTACAAAGAAGAACAGTGTCTCAAATGTAGAAAACCAACATATGCTTGCTTAAGGGGAAAGGTGAGTTGGGGTGCTGCATAAAACGGGAGATTGAAATGAGCACAGATAAAGTTCCTTAAGCCAAATATGGAATAGACAAGAGCTACTCCTTGCTCAACAAAATGGACTCAACACCCCATATTAAACGCCTAAGAATGTACCTGACTAGTAAGTATCTTAAAACCTATGGATTGCTATGTCTCCGAAAGAGAATCAAGCGTGTGTACAGGGGCATAAACACAGCAGTGATAGGATTGGAGAGGTTCGGTGAGCAAATGAAGACCCTTTGAAGTCATATTGCATGGTACCCATTCCACGGGTCTCAACTCTCCAGGTTTAAGGGATTCTTCCTTC